>NC_051161.1:172629319-172869318 GCF_013339745.2 Dermacentor silvarum | reverse complement strand
TGTATTAGTGTCAATAACCTAATAGGCTATTAGTTTTTGTATTAGAATATTTGCTAGGGCAATGGCTAAAACACTTTTTCGCAACTTTGTCGCCAGCTGTACTGGCCATTTCACGTTATATCCATCCCAAATTATTTTTCACTTACAGTACAACTGTCTGGTAATTACAGTTAAACCTGGATATAACGAAATTGACAAATTCCCGGAAAACTTCGTTATAAAGATTTCGTTATATGCAGGTTCGGCACAAAAATTTGAAAAAGAAACGCTTACCGTATTTACTCGATTCTAACGCGCCCTCAATTGTAACGCGCACCCGTTTCCCGTTTTCGTCGAAACACTCATCCTTGGAATATCACACCAGGTACCGGATGCGTGGACGCGTGTCGTTTCGCACAAGCGCGAGGCATCGGTAACGAAGAGCGAGCGTCACGATGGCGTCGTAGCGTCGTATAGTGTTACAGTAGAACCCCGCTGTTACGTTTCCGGGGGCTGCGTTTTCCCGGCTGTTACGTCGTTTTCGGCCGGTCCCGGCACTGCTCCTATAGAGCCCAATGCATTGGTAACCCTGCTGTTGCGTCGCAACTGTGGAACCATTCCCGCATCATACGTTGCGAACTGCCACTCCGCGTCGGCCCAAGCGGCCATTCTCACTTTTCATGTCGCTTGGCTTGGTGGCTTAACGATGGCATTGGCCGCCCAAAGTGCCGGGGGCGACAACTATGACGTATTTTCGGTTTCCGTCAGCAAAAGTATGGCCCTTGAGATCCGTATTTGCTATCTAAAGATGGTGTCTATGACACGTTGTGGCCCTAAAATTGGTTTTGGCTCATAGATATTCCGTATAAAGTCCAAGGGCGATAACGCAGTCGCCGTGCGTTGTATGCTGTTGTGTGAGTGAAAACGTGCGAGGGGAGCCGACGACCGCGTCTAAATCTTGCACGCGCCAGAAAAGCAGGGAGGAAGCGCGCCTTCTTCCGTTGTGCTCGAGGCACCGGCGAGGGAGAGAGGGGGAGGGATAGCGGGGCAGCGTTGTACTGTACCCTGGCATCAACTGCGTACTGCGCGGCAGCGCGCGGGCCGTATCTTGAAAGCGATGTGCGTTGGGGCAGTCTAGCAGTGTAGGTGCGTCGGCGGCTCGTAGCTTTGTGCTGTGTGTTCTCGGCACTCAGTTTGCATTGAAGCGATAGACAAGAGCAGGAAGTGACTTCACTCGCTTCTCCAGCGGTGCTTCCACATGCCGCCAGCGTTTGACAGCGTGTGTCTGCGCTCGTCGAGTGTGATGTGTCACAGCGTGTACCAGCCCGTCGGCAACATCAACTGGAAAAGAAGAGAGTGCCGGCTTGGCGGGCTAGGCCAGCTGCAGCAAGCGGCAGGATCAGGTTTGAATGAAGGGAGGGGGAAAGGTCACGCCCGCGGCGGCAAGATCGCCGGGTCGAGGGATGCAGGCCCGCCTTGCACACGCACGCACGCACGCGTGCGCTCGCTTCGCATTTCCTCGCGGCGGAGAAGGTGCTTCCGGTTGCTGCTCGCGCAAAAATGACGAAATTTGGGGCGAAATCTCTAGGTTGCTGGAGGGGAAAATTCGTTATATCGAGGGGGTCTCCTGCTGCCACTTCGTTACGTAGAGGTCTCAAATACATGTGCTTCTATGGAGTAATGGCGGGGAATAGAAAAACTTCGTTATATCCAGGAATTCGTTATACGGAGGTTCCTTATAAGCAGGTTTAACTGTAGTTACCGCATTTACTCGAATGTAACGCAACCGCGATTGTAACGCGAGAGATTACTTTTTATTGCATTCATCAAGAAAAAATAAAACTGCGAAAGTAACGAGAGGGGTGACTTTTTGTTGCGTCCAGCACAAAAAAAAAATGAAAAAGAAAACCACTAAGGTAACGCAAGACCGCTGGATGCATGCAAGAGTCTCAGCTTCACCCGAATGACGAAGCATCAATTGCGATAGCAAATTAGTAAAGAGCTATACGGAGTAAGGATAGTAGTTTTATCGGCTGCATAAAATTGGACACATTCGCTTACTAACTGAATGAACAAACATGGTGTCAGTGTGCAAAGCAAACATGAATAGGTCACACTCGATGACCGCAGACAACCACTGTCAAAACACTGGCGTGAGCAAGCACGGCGACAGCAGTGGGCAAAGGTTCATGCAGTCTATCGCTTCAACGGAAACTGAGCAGCGAAAGCACAGCACATACAAAGGTCAAAACCGTGTGGAGATCGCTTTCAAGATAAGCTGCGCCCGACAGCCCGCAGCCGCGCAAAGTACAAGTACGCCAAAGTAGAAGCAGCACCCCTCTCTCCGGAGCTGCCTTCCTGCTTTCGCATGGGAGATTGTCACCAGTTGCCCTTGCACCCGGTCGCGAGATACGCATTTGGTGACGCAGCTAAACGTTGCCTCCCCTCCCTCCCTTCCCCACGACCTTTCGCACAATGGAGACGTCGCGTTTGCTCTCCGCCGTGCATTCGATCTTCATGAAAGCACGCGTTTATCACGCGCTTTCACTCGCACATTTCACTTGTTGATTAGAATTGGGTGCATCATTGCACTTTTTAGACAACTTGAATTTTGGTATTCGATTGTAATGCGAGGATTGACATCAGGCAGCAAAAATTTGGAAAAAAAAAACTCGTATAACAGTCGAGTAAATACGGTACTATAAAATATAACCTTTGGGTAAAAGTTATATTTCTACAAAAAAAATTCCCAATATGGACCAAGTTCTGCATATTTAGGATAAAGAACTCACGCCAACGTAAAGATCGCTAAAACCTTTTTTGAAGGGACGCTGAAATGATTTTGACGATTTTGTACAAACGTACTGAGTCGTTAGAGTAGGTCCTTATGATCATTATTTGACGCATTTAAGCGCTCCACATAAAGCGTGTACAGTAAAAGCTCGATGATACGAATCTCACGGGGTCACGAAAAATATTCGTATTATCCGAAATTCGTATCATCGAAACAATTAAAACTACTGTCGAATCTCGATAATTCGAACTCGAAGGGGCCCGAAAATTTGTTCGAATTAAAAGGACGTATTTTTGAAGTATTCGTGCCCCATAGCACGATGCACGAACGGTGAGAGTCGTGAAATATCGCAGCGCGCAAGCGCATAGCAAGCGCGGGCCACGAAACTGCCCACGCCGGCAACGGTCGCTTCCCGATAACGACAGAAAACGAAGCTTCAGGGAGCGAGCGGGCGGCGCCGGCACACGGGTGCGCGCGGAGACCGTCAAAGGTGAGGGAGGAGGGCGGCAGGGAAGTGGATTTGGCCGCGTCAACTCCGCCACTTCGGTGGCTCCCCTCGCCCTCCCTCTCAACTCCCTCGTAGCTCTCTCACCTTCGACTCCGTGCGCACATCTCAGTGCGCGCCCGCCGCCGTGCTGGCGCCAGCTTATTTTAGCCGCCCCCTGAAGTTTCGTTTTCTGCCGTTATCGGGAAGCGAGCGTTTGCGGGCGTGGCAGTTTCGTTGACCCGACTGTGCCTCCGCCGCTGCTTCCCTCTGCGCTGCTGCCGCAGCGTGCAAGGTCAACATGTGACTAGAAAATAGAGGAGAAGGGTTCACTGCCATTTTATCCGCGTGGCTGAGACGTCGGCACTAGTGTGTGCTAGAATACGGTTCTAGAACACTCTAGTCGGCACGTACACGCTTGTTCCGGCGCAATGCAGAAACGGCGGCCTTGCAATTTGCGAGGGGGAAATTTCTGCCGCGGATTCTTCCCCCCCCCCCCCCGTTCCATCCGCGCGGCATTGAGGGGTCTCTCCTGAGCTTTTGCTCTATGGCGGTGTCGGAGCAATGCCAGTCGGAGGCGCCGCCGCGTTATTTGGCGCGCTGCTAAGAGCATTGTCGGTACGCGGTATGTTCGAAATAAGCGTGTTCGAATTAACGAGATTCGACTGTGGCTAAATTAAAGAGTCAGAGGTTAACTCACTCAGGCACATGCACGTAAAAAGCATTTATTTCTTGAAGCACCACCGCTTCAAACTCTTCGCGCCCAGTCGCGGATTCCGCGCTGTCCGGCGCCGCGCCTCCGCACCAAAAGAGAAGGAGAGAAAGCGCGTGACTGCGCGCTGTTCTCTTTCGCGGCCGTCGGTGGGGCGGCGTTTATTCGTATCAACCGACGCAGGCTGAAAATCGATTCGTAACAACCGTTCTCTAGCACGTTGCAAAGTAATGGGGCTCGGCCGGGACCACAGAAAAATTTGTATCATCCGGAAATTCGTATTAGCCGTGATCGTATCATCGAGCTTTTACTGTAATTTATTACAGTGGAATCTCGGTGATACGAATCTCACGGGGTTACGAAAAATATTCGTATTAGCCGAAATTCATATCATCGAAACAATTAAAACTAGCTAAATTAAGGGGGAACGCGGGGATCAGATCGCGAAAATCGCGAGAAAAATCAATTTTTGAAAACCACGCGTTTCGGTATCTGCAACGCCTGATCTACGCTATTGACACGTATACATGTCTATCTTTCACCGGTGGCCGCTTTCCACCAGCTAACAAATGTTAAACGTTATCGCTCGGCGCAAGACGCGCCTGTATCGGAAGTTTCTAGAATGTTATCGATGCTTCTTTTCGTTGCCTGTTTTCACTGACGCTTATGTTATCTGATTGTGTGACCGACGCGAATTGTCTAGAACTTTCTGGAAGACACGAGCATCAGGGATCTTCGATGACTCAGGTATAAAAGCCGACGCGTCTCGCCGCTGATCAGATTTCGACGACCGCTGACTGTGTTCGCCGCTTTCGTTGTGCTTCGAGTGTAGCTTGCTTTTGTGGGCACAGGTTCGCCCAATAAACAACCAGTTTCGTCATACACAGTTTTACTACTGTTTACTTCAGCGTCACTACTACGTGACATCTGGTGGAGGTGCTAGTGCGTTCATGCAGCGAACGCCCCCGCAAAGCCGTGATCCAAGCCCGAAACCGGAGGACAACGCCAACGTCGCCAAGGACCAGCGAGCTAGCCGTAGGCAGCAAGGACTTCTGCCAGAGTACGGACTTCTTCCCGAGAAGACCACAGCGACCAAGAGGAAAAAAGTCATGACCTCGGCAGCAGCTACCATGACAGTCCCTGCGCCAACATCTGCAATTGTGATGCAACAACCCAGGGACCGCCGACTTTCCGCGGATCGCCATTTGAAGACCCCGAAAGCTGGCTGGAGGCATACGACCGGGTCGCTACGTTCAACAAGTGGGACTGCGACGACAAGCTGCGCCATGTTTACTTCTCGCTTGAAGACGGTGCCAGAACCTGGTTCGAGAATAGGGAGCGTGAACTAACAACCTGGGACCTGTTCCGAGCCGCATTCCTGGACACCTTCACGAGCGTCGTCCGTAAAAGAAAGAGCTGCAGCCTTGTTGGAAAACCGTGTACAGCTGCCGAATGAGAGCATCGGTATGTACACTGAAGAAATGACTCGATTATTCCGGCACACCGACCCCGCTATGCCAGAAGACAAGAAAGTTCGCTTGCTCATGCGGGGAGTTAAGCAGGAGCTATTTGCCGGACTGGTGCGGAATCCACCAACGACAGTCCAAGACTTTCTCTCGGAGGCTACGACGATCGAGAAAGCACTGGACATGCGCAACCGGCAATACAATTGCCGTTCAACGCCACAGTACGCCGAAGTCCAAGCACTCTCCCACGACCTACGAGACACCATCAGGGCGATAGTACGCAAAGAGCTGCAGAAGTTGCTACCGTCGTCGCAGCCTCAAGTTGCTTCCATCGCTGATATTGTGCGGGAGGAAATCCAGCAATCATTAGGACTTCCCGGATCGCCGCAACCCGAGCCGGAAGCGATGACCTACGCCGCCGTCGCCCGTCGTCAAGGCCCCCCTCCGCGCTCGCGCCAGGGCCCCGTAACGCCGCAGTTTCGTTGTCCACCGACGCCGCCGCCAGCACGCCCGCCCGTCGCACAGCGCAGCTACCAAAGGAAGACGGACATTTGGCGCGCCCCGACCACCACCCGCTCTGCTATCACTGCGGGGAAGCCGGCCATGTCTACCGCCGATGCCCATACCGCGAGATGGGCCTACGAGGGTTCGCCGTAAACGCGCCGCGTCCAGTGCGGGGTGAACGACCGCACGACATCGCCGACTACCTCGCCGGAGCCCAGTGGCAACCCCGACGACCCTCACGCTCGCCGTCACCAGGCCGCTACATCTCGCCGCATCGCCATCAGTACACCGGTCCCACCCGGGGCCGATCTCCCAGCCCTTACCCGGGAAACTAAAGGCAGCAACCGATGGAGGTGCGGTTGCTGTACGACGCAATGCCGAAGATCCTCCGCCGCCGCCGACGATTCGCGAATCATCACGACGAGATATCAGCACGCCGCCTAGCAACAGCCTTTACAGCACTTCGCCGCCGCAAGAAGACCGGCCGACGCGACGTAGCAGCAGCGGAGCAAGCCGACGCAGCCGTGATCCGACGCCACGACACGACTTAACCGTAATGCTAGACGACGGTCTACCGACTTGGACGTGCTCATCGATGGTCATAACGTCACCGCTCTTGTCGACACTGGCGCCGACTATTCCGTCTTCAGTGGCGCGTTCGCCGCCAAGTTAAAGAAGGTGAAGACGGCCTGGCAAGGACCCGATATCCGGACAGCGGGAGGCCACCAAATAACGCCGGCTGGAATCTGCACAGCCCGAGTCACGGTAAACAACCGCACTTACCCGGCGAGCTTCGTAATCTCGCAGCACTGCTCCAGGGATGTCATCCTAGGCATGGACTTTCTAAACCAATACGGTGCAGTCATCGACTTAAGATCCAAGTCGATAATGCTTTCAACGCACAACGGGATACCACCGGATACAAGCATAAGTTACCATGCCTTGAATGTGCTTGAAGAACAAGTCACCGTTCCGCCGCGCTCCAGCGTAATGATTTCCGTCGGTACCGAAGTGCCTGCAGACATGGAGGGCGTCATCGAGGGCGATCATCACTTACTGCTCGACCGTGAAATTTGCGTCGCTAGAGGCATAGCTGAGCTGCGTGCAGGGAAAGCAAGGGTGATGCTCACGAACTTCAGCCCCGAATAGAAGCACATTAACAAAGGCACCACGGTCGCCTATATCGACGAAATAGTACAAGCCAGCAGTGCTTTCGCCTTCACGGATTCCAGTGCACCTGCAACGACGACTATAATACCTGAACCAACTTTCGACGTCCATCAGAACCTTCCCAGGAAAACAAAAGAACAACTAAAAGCTCTGCTCCTGCAATACACGGACTGCTTCTCGTCGTCGTCAAAAGTTCGACAAACCCCTGTCGCCAAGCACCGCATCATAACTGACGAAAATGTCCGCCCACTCCGGCAGAGCCCGTACCGAGTTTCGGCCGCGAACGCGAAGGCATAAGGCAACAAGTCGACGAAATGCTACGCGACAACATCATCAGCCGTCCAAGAGTCCGTGGGCGTCCCCCGTGGTATTAGTGAAGAAGAAGGATGGAACCCTACGTTTCTGCGTCGATTATCGTCGCCTCAACAAGATCACGAAGAAGAACGTATACCCCCTCCCACGGATTGAATACGCCTTGGATCGACTCTACAACGCAAAGTATTTTTCGTCGATGGACCTCAAAACCGGCTACTGGCAAATCGAAGTCGACGAGAGGGACCGGGAGAAGACTACCAGACGGACTGTTCGAGTTCAAGGTCATGCCGTTTGGTCTTTGCTCGGCACCTGCGACTTTCCAACGCGTCATGGATACAGTACTGGCAGGCTTGAAGTGGCAGACTTGCCTCATCTATTTGGACGACGTCGTTGTGTTTGCCTCAAGTTTCGAAGAACACCTGCGGCGCCTTGAAACAGTTGTTCAAGCAATCAAAACCTCCGGACTCACGTTAAAGCCAGAAAAGTGCCGCTTCGCATATGAGGAGCTCTTGTTCTTGGGCCACGTCATCAACAAGTCTGGAGTGCGCCCCGACCCTCAGAAAACTGCAGCCATCTCCAACTTTCCTCCGCCGGCCGACAAGAAAGCAGTGTGTAGATTTCTTGGACTGTGCGTCTATTACAGGCGCTTTGTCAAGGGCTTTTCACGGATCGCCGAGCCACTGACGTACCTCACGAAGACCGACGTCGAGTTCAAGTGGGAGACGCCGCAAGTCGAAGCATTTGAAGAACTGAAGCGACGCCTGCAATCGCCGCCAATACTTGCGCATTTCGACGAAAACGCCGATACTGAAGTCCACACCGACGCAAGCAGCATAGGACTCGACGCCGTTCTTGTGCAGAGGACTGACGGACTAGAAAGGGTTGTAAGTTACGCTAGCCGGTCGCTATCGAAGGCGGAAGCAAATTATTCCACAACAGAAAAGGAGTGCCTCGCCATCATCTGGGCTACATCAAAGTTCCGTCCCTACCTCTATGGCAGGCCCTTTAAAGTTGTGAGCGACCACCACACCTTGTGTTGGCTAGCTAACTTGAAGGATCCTTCAGGTCGCGTCGCACGATGGAGTCTTAGACTTCAAGCATTCGACATCACCGTCGTTTACAAGTCGGGCGAAGCACTCTGACGCCGACTGTTTGTCTCGCGCCCCTGTCGAACCACCGCCACAAGACAACCAGGATGACGACACTTTCTTGGGACCCATCAGTGCCGACGAATTCGCTGAACAACAGCGAGCCGACCCCGAACTAAGGAGCCTTGTAGACTACCTGGAAGGCAAGACTGTCATTGTGCCGAAGGTGTTCAGGCGAGAATTGGCGTCGTTTTTCTTGCAAAACGACATTCTCTTAAAGAAGAACTTCTCGCCCCTCCGAGCCAACTACCTCCTCAGCATTGCGTCCAGAGGTTCTGCAAGCTCTCCATGACGACCCAACGGCTGGACACCTCGGTTTTTCCCGCACGCTCGCGAGGATACAAGAGAAATACTACTGGCCTCGCCTCTCTGCCGACGTCGCCTATTACGTAACAACATGCCGAGACTGTCAGCGACGCAAAACACCGCCGACAAGGCCAGCCGGACTTCTACAGCCGATCGAGCCACCTCGCTGACCGTTCCAGCAGATTGGGATGGATTTACTGGGGCCTTTTCCGACGTCCGGGAATAAATGGGTCGTCGTAGCTACGGACTATCTCACCCGATACGCCGAAACAAAAGCCTTGCCCAAAGGCAGTGCCGCCGAGGTAGCCCGATTCTTCGTTGAGAACATCCTCCTGCGTCACGGTGCCCCAGAAGTCCTCATCACCGACAGAGGTACGGCCTTCACGGCTGAACTAACTCAAGCCATCCTGCGCTACAGCCAGACAAGCCATCGCCGGACCACCGCCTACCACCCGCAGACGAATGGCCTCACCGAGCGCCTAAATAAGACCATCGCCGACATGCTGGCAATGCACGTCGACGTCGACCCCAAGACGTGGGATGTCATCCTTCCGTACGTGACCTTCGCATACAACACGGCCATACAAGAAACAACGCACATGGCGCCGTTCAACCTGGTCTACGGAAGGAAACCGGCAACGACGCTTGACGCCATGCTACCGGATGTCTCCGACGAAGAAAATCTCGACGTTGCCACCTATTTGCAGCGTGCCGAAGAAGGTCGACAGCTCGCCCGCCTGCGCATCAAGAACCAGCAGAGAACCGACAGCCGACACTACAATCTTCGACTACGCTACGTCGAGTACCAGCCCGGAGACCGTGTTTGGGTCTGGACTCCGATACGCCGACGAGGACTTAGCGAGAAACTCTTACGTCGCTATTTCGGACCATATAAGATCATCCGACGTATTGGCGCACTGGACTATGAGGTCGTGCAAGACGGTATTTCGCAATCACAGCGGCGCCGAGCACGACCTGAAGTCATCCACGTAGTGCGTCTTAAGCCTTTCTACGCCCGCTGACGAACTTAGGCCCTTTGTTGCTTTGTTATTTTTGTCCCTTTCTGTACGCGTGGTTTTGTTTTCGCTTTCGTGTTTGTAGTATCGGGACGATGCTTTTTAAGGGGAGGGTATTGACACGTATACATGTTTATCTTTCACCGGTGGCCGCTTTCCACCAGCTAACAAATGTTAAACGTTATCGCTCGGCGCAAGACGCGCCTGTATCGGAAGTTTCTAGAACGTTATCGATGCTTATTTTCGTAGCCTGTTTTCACTGACGCTTATGTTATGTGATTGTGTGACCGACGCGAATTGGCTAGAACTTTCTGGAAGACACGCGGGCATCAGGGATTAATCTGGAACCTTCGATGACTCAGGTATAAAAGCCGACGCGTCTCGCCGCTGATCAGATTTCGACGACCGCCGACTGTGTTCGCCGCTTTCGTTGTGCTTCGAGTGTAGCTTGCTTTTGTGGGCACAGGTTCACCCAATAAACAACCAGTTTCGTCATACACAGTTTTACTACTGTTTACTTCAGCGTCACTACTACGTGACACTATATCAAAATGGTTTGGCTGAAAACGCACTAAAAGTGGCCGAAAAAGATTAATTCATCAGTGCACAGGGCGAGAAAACAGCTTTAAATCGCACAAAAACACCGCAGTTCAGGGAGGCATATCTCGTATTTCCCGCCACCGAGCGCCGCCATCTTGGTATCGTTCGAAAGCTCAAAGTTTCACCGTTCCGCTTCTCAATTCATCCGTCGTCGCCATCTTGTAACAAAAGCACAAATAGGTAGTCACACGGTCCCTCCGATGAAAGCAAGCCTCCGATTGGCTGCCGTGCTGCTGTGGCAGGTTGCAAGATGGCAACCGCAGTTGTCTGCTTCGTAAACCACGCCGGTGTCTTCACTTGCCACGCAGAATTCGGATTACTGAGAGCTCGCAGGTTAGTGATGGATCGTTGCTCGTGGGAGAAGAAATTTTAGACAAAGCACGCCTTCGGAATACGGAAGCGCAAGCCTCCTACGGCAAGAAAAATACGGTGATTAGCGGGAGAAGCGGAGGAGCACCCGACTGAACGTGCCGCGCTATCTTGCACCGTGCGACTCCAGCAGCGAAACAGACAATCGCCCTGTGCCATCGGCACCGATAATGCGGTCGACGAAAGACGCGCCAACGGAGGCTCCCGCGCCTCGGCGTACGGCTGCGCGAATCAGCCGAGATCGTATCTCAGTAGACATAGCTCGCTGCGACTAGGCAAAATGGCGCAAACACAAAGAATGCGGCCCGAAGCACAGCAGCCACTCCGTCCGATGACACGCGGAAAAGGAGGAAAAGCACAAAAGCAACAAAAGCGCCACCGTTTCAAACTCTTCGCGCCCAGTCGCGACCTCCGCGCTGTCCGGCGCCGCGTCCGTGCCTCCGCACCAAAAGAGAAAGGGAGAAAGCGCGTGACTGCGCACTCTTCTCTTTCGCGGCCGTCGGTGGGGCGGCGTTTATTCGTATCAACCAACGCGGGTCGAAAATTGATTCGTAACAACCATTCTCTAGCACGTTGCAAAGTAATGGGGCTCAGCCAGGACCACAAAAAAATTTGTATCATCTGGAAATTTGTATTAGCCGTGATCGTATCATCGAGATTCCACTGTATAAGGTTTTAAAAAGGTACATCGCTACCGATCGCAGCATGCCAATCGGCTGAGTTTTGTGACCAAGTGACGCGATTTGACCATAACACGTCAGTAGGGCCAGCTATCCGATTGGTTGCCCAGGGCGCGTCATCGATAATGTTTTCAACATTATGGAGAACAAATGTAGTTCGTAATAGTTTAGATGTTAGTTAATTTGTTTCTATAAAAAGAAAGTAACAGAAAGAGAATGCATAAGGACATGTATCACTAGGCAAAAAGCACTTCCGGCAGACAGCAAGTGTCGTCTGCTTGTGTTACAATGTACTCCGTGTTGACGAGAGCTGCGCGGTCAGTGTTGGTCTGTTCTTTCTTTTCGCGAGCACCATGGTTCACCCTTGTTGCGTTGTGGGCTGCAAACATAGCGATTGGCGACATGTCAAACTGCGACATCGTGTCCCACTGCAAAGCAGCAGACGAGTGGAGTGGCTGCAGCACATCGGACTGTCAGTATCGAAACGGCGCCAGCATCTACGCGTTTGCGGCCGTCACTTCATGTCGAAGGATTGTCACAATAGAGTTTAGCATGTCCAGTATTCAGGTAAACGCAAGCGCAAGTGTACTGGCCGTTTTATCACATTTTACGTGATGAACGGAGGCGCAAACATGAAATGCTTACACGGTGCCAGCCACCTGGAAGCACAAAGGTCAACCAACGCACAGCTAATATAGCAGTAACCAAGTTTTTTCAACTTTGCTGCTGGCTCAAATTTTCTGCAGGAGCGTAACTTGAACACGTTGCCTTTTTATATGTTTAAAATGTTTTACACCTGGTTACAGCAATATAGCTCTGCATTTGGCTGGTTAAGCTCTGCGACACCAGATGGCTGGACCGTGTATGCCGATCAGGCCGCTCACGTACGTCTACGAAGCTCCTACATCATAGCAGTATGAAGGGGCTTTAGTTTATGCCTCTTCCCATCCATCAAAACACCCAGCTTGCCTGTGGTCACCAGAATACCGGACACGCTCGACGCTGCGACAGAATGCTCACAACGCATGGTGCTTGATCGCTCTCGCTGGGGATCGACGGCCGGGCGGCTAGCGGAGAGATTGGAGAGCCTTCGCGCGCTGGCTCCAGGACAACCGGAAGTAGACGACATTACATCGCATCATGACGTAAGCCAGCGAAGGCGGAGCTTAGCCCCGATCACTCGGTGAACGAGTTGAGCAGGTAATGCATGGCTAGCGAGGAGGGTAACTTGTAATCGTCCGTAGCGCTCTTAATATGAAACGCTTCACTTAAATTGTGATGCGAATGTTTTACTGTAGCTGTACCTACACGTCTACAAATTTATCCGAACCGTTTCAGGGACCCTTTAAGTGAAAAGCCTATGTTCATTCTCAATGGCAAATTGTGTCCTCGCCTAATTTAAGAAGAGCAAATTTTTTAACAATGCATCATTTTACGACTCATACTTGCTTTCTAAAAAAATGTTGCAGTTTCACCCGAAAGGCGAAGCACCCCTTGCGATAGCAAATTAGTAAAGAGCTATAAGCAGTAAGGATAGTAATTTTATCAGCTGTATAAACTTGGACATGTAGCAGCACCAGCAATGCGCAGAACTGTTGTCGACGCGTCGGCGTTCGCACCAAACACGCGCGGCGTTTGCAGACTGTTGCCGGTGGCTCTGGCGGCGGCTCGGAGGTTTTCGACGCGATCAGAACGGGACACTCGTCGAGCAACATCGGAAGTCTTTACCACTTTCTCGCCTCGCAACGTTTTTGTAGAAATACGCATTTGGTGCCGCAGCTAAAGAAGTCGTGTTTTGCTCTATAGATATGTTGATTGTAAAGGAGGAAAGAGACGCTTAATTCTGCAGCCCTTCAGGGAGCACGGCGCAGAACGCGCGTTTGCTCTTTGCCGTGCGTTCACTCCCTGTGAAAGCGCACGTCCCTCGCGCGCTTTCACTTGCACATACAGAGCGCAGCGTGATTTCATCGCCGTTTGATGTCATACGGAACCTCACGGCGACAGCGACGACGACGGCACAAATCCGCTTGGAGTGTCCATATCATTGCTGTCACAATAAACTTCAGATGTTCCTAGCAGTGCTGAAAATTTTTTTTCGCAAAAATGTTTTAAAGGAAGACTTCTTGCTTTAAGTAGATAGTCCTCAATATTTTTCAAAGAAATCGCTGATGGTCGAGCGCCAAAGTTGGGACAGTTGGCGTGGAATGACCCATATAAGAAATATAATGGCCCGTGGACCGATCCTTGTGGTACTCCCAATGAAACATCAGCAGTATCTGATTGTGCTCCATCAACAGAAACATACTGCTGTCTCTGATGCAGGTACACAGAAATCCAAGAGGATCAACCAGAGGATCAACAGTTAACTACACAATTTTTCTATTAATAATGTGTGAGGTACTGCATCGAAACTTTTCTTAAAATTAAGAAATATAAAATGCATATATTTAAGATTGTCTAATGCAAAAGCCAAATCATGAACAAATTCTGTTAGTTGTGTAATGCAGGCAAACTTTTGCCGAAAGCTATGCTGACTTGAGCTGAACAGGGAATGTTGATCGATATGCTGCATAATGGATGAGTATAAAACATGCTCAAGGATCTTACAACAAACACATGTTAGAGATACTGGACGATAGTTAGACATTATGTTCCGCTGACCTAATTTATGAATGCACACGATGGAAGCTTTTTCCAATCAAAAGCTAGAGACCCATCGTTTAACGATCTTTAAATAATCTCTAGATATGGAGACCATTAAATTATTGCACTACAGCCTGTGCTTCATGTTTGATAATGACAAAAATGCAGGGCCAGAAGCTTCTGATGCATTGTGTGGGGATGCGCGACTCTCACGCGTCCCCTGATGTTGTTTTCCCGCATGTCTCCTGTAGTCCGGCTTCTCCGCATGGCTAAGCCCCGCGGTCGTGGTGGTTGCAGCGCATTGCGGGAGGTGGCGCGAGTGTCGCGATGCCTACGCCGCCGAACGGCGGGTGACTTGGGAGAAAAGTCGAGGGCGCTTCCTCTTTGGGTTGGGATCGGTGAGCGACGCGGACGTCCGCGCGTGCACCGATCCACGCTTCGCGAGACGTCTCGCGTGGCTCGGAGCGGGCACCGTATGGACGAACATGGATCGTTCGAACGCGCCACCGTTCGTGGACCGTACACGTGAACGACTAGGCGATGGTATCATAGCATGGGGTGAACCTATTCGCTCGCTATCCGTCACGGTGAGTCGGATTTCCTTGATTTGTCCGCGCGCCATGTGAATGTTTTATTGGTAGTAATTCGGCTAGTGTGCATTGGTGTATGAAAGGCGCAATAAATGCCCTTGTGATTGTTTGCACTACTGTGTTGTCGTTCCTTTGTCCCAGAGCACATGTGAGACCCCACAGTTTAGAAAAGAATGTAGCCGCTTGTTCCCAGTGGGATAACTTAGGCCCTTATATGACGAGGTTTACGGTTAGGTTGATGTAACCGCTAATCGTTTCTTTTTGCACAAGTTCCCTTATTAGGGAACTTGTGCAGCACAAGCTCCATAGAACCAATGTATAATGGCGACCAATATTTTGGACGGCGAACTATGGTTTAGTGACTTTTGTGGGCTTGATCTACACAAGTCGCATGGTAAACATTGTTGCTGCAAATGCAGTTTATGTTTTCATTTGACTTCTTAAAACCACCATTTGGCTGCTAAGGTTGACTAAAACCTAAACTTCATATCCCTGGCTCGCATTCAATACTTGCAAAAGTCTGATGGTTGTGCGAAAATGGAGTAGCCGAAATTTGAGTGAAGATTAGGGTTTGCACCTGCGGTGAAGGAGTTTCACTGAAGCAAGCAGGCTGTTTGTTGCCGTGCCGCACTGTCATCCCAGATGTGGTGTGCATGCAAAATAGACTTGGAATGCTACATGTGCAGCGTTTGCCGTTAATCGAGGCAGATTTATCGATAGAGCAAGCGAGCCCTAAAAATGCATCAGCATAACTAAACTGATGAGCTACAGGCTGAAAAGGACCGCATGACATTCAGCTCAGCTGACAGCACAGCTTTTCCTCTGAATTGCCAGTTAAAATCATCTCTAGCTGGTCTGCACAGCGTGCGAACACACAAGGCTTTTAATCATTCGTAGTGCATTGTGTAGCACAAACCAATTTTTATTTCCTGCGGCCAAGTACCCCGAACACTCATGCTCCTAATAAGCCGAGTCGCCGATGCTATAATGGACTGGCATTCCATGAGTAAACGTTAGCCAATGGCTGTGGCTGTGTGGCTGCGAGGTGTGGTGCCACTAAAATTTAATGGCTTCATTTGGAATTCGTGTTGGCGCAGATGGTGCAATTGACGCAACACTTCCACCCCTGTATTTTTATTCGAAGCAAGGGTTTCGCTCCAGCTGAACTTTAATTAGCTTGATGTCCGGGCAAGCTGCAGAGCAAACCAGCAGATTTATGACAGTAACCACTCGTCAAACATAATTAAAGGACGGCAGGACACCAACAGAAGCTCAAATGCAGTACACTCACCAAGGTCAATGTGAATCAGTTCAGCCGAGTGCTTGTCAACGAGAATGGTTGGCACAATGTCGGTCTCCCAGCCCAACACATAGCCGACTGCATGAGCAAACAAAATGTCAGTTAGCTTCTAATAAAGAATAGCCAGAGAACGCTGCAACCAGCAAAGAATGCAGACTTTTGCAAGTCCATGCCACGAATAACTTACAAAAGCGTGCTACTAACACAACAGTAGCAACATGCTTTTGCTACAAATTATTACCAACTTGCCCTGCAACACCCAGCAGCTGTAATTAGCAGCCTGGCAGAATGCAATTCTGCAGTTGTCAGCCAGCAGCAAGACTTTTGCAATTGTGCATTGGCTTCAGGCAGCCTTCAGGAGACTGATCTCTTTATAGTGACAACAATCAAAGAACACGCTGCTACCAGCACTTTTTTTGAGATGACTTGGACTGCAAACGTGATGTTAAGCAAGCCTTGTGCCACAGTTCTGTGTGACGGCACACCGCAGTGCTCATGAAATCCAATGTTCTACCTTTCTGTCGTTCCTTTGTCTGTGCATTTCTTTTACATTTTTCTCATGCACTGGAACATGTATTTATCAAAATTATAAACAGCCCAACTCTCTGCCTTAAATGCTCAAGAAATCACCCACACGTCTTTTTCATGAAAGCCGTGTTCTGTCGTCACCAGCCAGGAGATGTTTCTGCAAACAATCTTGGATGAAATATTTCTTTCCCTGGACTGCCCCTTTGAACACTTGAAGGTCATCATCAACCAGATGGGTCACGTGACAACTGAGAAGCTTGGTGCATGCAAGCTACCAAGTTGTTCAGCATCAATAAACAGAACCTTCTGTACGAGTTGTTTCTCTAAGGCTTCCCATAAAGTATGGTGCTGGCACCTGATACATCACTCAGCACAACAGACTAACTTTATCTATGGTTGTGGTCATTAGCCAGTTGCTGCCTCCAGGCATCGCTTATTGAGACCACATCAACTGCCAGTTCTGAGGCCATCTTCTGGCAGCATCGCCTGTGCTTCCACCTGGTGGCAGCAACATTTCCTTGTCGGCACTGGCCCTTCCCGACAACTGCTGCTTCCAAGCACCGCATCAATATACGAACAATGCTTCCCGACTCTGGTGGCTTTCAGAGTGGCGACAATAAATGTCCTCAGCACCTTTCCTTTCAGAACTTTACTGCTGACAACATGACAATCAATAAAGTGAATCCTTCCACACATGATTTTGTTGCCTTGCAGATTCATTAAAATATTCCAGCTCATTTTCCTGCTTCTCCACATAAGATATGAAGTGCAGATGGCACAAATGTCCAAATGTTGCTTTGACATCCAAATACGTCCTGTGCACATCATGATGAAAATGTCCACAAGGAGAGATCCTAATGTTTAAATTCTAGGACTGCTTGGGGTCCCGCAACATTCACTCAAGGCCACTGCACCACAGTTTTCTTTTTACCAATTTCACACATTTTCATATGGTGGCATAAGGATTTGGAGTTCTCGAATGAATTTGTGCGAGCTGTAGTCAGTAAGTTAGAATGAAGCATGCAGACACATGTTTTCAGACTTCCAAGTAAACTTACAAGCTGTCTGCAACACAGCCACGTAGCTCCAGGTGTGCACGAGTAAGATCAAATGAAGCTGCCATTTTAGGTCTGCATGCAAGATATGCACACATGGTTTTATTTTTTTTTCCAGTGGTAACGTATGCACTGTTATGCTACTTTTCTAGTAAATCTTGGTCTGTAGCCAGAGTTCGACGAAAGTTCATCTGGTCAGATAACTTGATGATGAATAAATTGTGGTCACTCACCAAGTCAAGGTGAAAATAACACAGAGACGTTTCGGGATCTGCACGGGTTCCTTCATCACACTAAGAGTGGGCAAGAGCCGCAAGTTGCCTTTATACCAAAACGTGACATAGAGAATGGGTGTAGTTAGCAGGCTGATTTCCATCAGTCCTGTTGATACTAATATCCGTAGTTTGAATAAAAGATTCTAACAAGAGTCGTGTCATTGGATTCTTTTCCTTAGCTATTATAGCAGTGTTTTCCCAATCGATGCGGTGACTGCGATTGTCGGCGTGTTTGGCAAGGGCGTTGAGGCTTTTTTCTTGTTGATCACCCTTGGTGATCATTTAATCTCTTGTGAATTTGCCGGTGTCGCCGATGTAACTGCAGCTGCAGGCAGTCTGTGCATGGTACCTTGTAGACAACACCAGGGTAATTCTTGCTTTCAAGCCAATCCTTTACATTAACAAGCTCATTTCTCAGCTTGTTGGACGGCTAAAGATTGTATCTTGAGAATACATGGCTAAGAGCTTCGCTGACGCCAGGCACATATGGGACGCCAGCACATTTTGTGGACGACTTGCCTTGAGACGGCTTGGGATGGAGGACACTAACTTCCATTTTGTTGATAAATTTCTTGGGGTACCCGTTCCTGGATAATTCGTGATGAATTGCCTTCAGTTCGTTCTGCATTTGGTCGTTACTTGAGCAGATGCACGTGGCCTGCCTCACGAGTGATGAGACGACAGAATGCTTGTGGCAAACCGGGTGACATGAATTGAAGTACCGGCCGGTATGAGTCGCCTTCCTGTGCACAGCAAATGAGAGTCTCGTTCCACTTCACCGCACAGGAAATCAAGGAAGGCGAGGCTATTGTCACACTCGTATTCAGTTGTAATTGCATGGTTGCTTCTGCTGAGTTGAGAAGACGCAGAAGGTGTGAAGCGTCCTGTATTCGCACAATGCAGAAGCAGTCGTCTACGTAGCGGATGAAAACCTTTAGCGCAGGATCGAGCCAGCGAGGGCCTTCTGTTCAGTGATCTCTATGACCAAGTTGGCGGTAGTAACGGAAATCTGCCTGTAAAACTGTTTGCCTTAAGTGAAGTAGGTGCTACTCAAACAAAATCTAAAAGCTTGCAAATGTCCTATACCTCCAAAGGGGTGCATCAGCGAGCGTGTCGTCGACCAGCAGGAGATCTCTGCACGTTGCTATGGCCAGGTCAACAGGCACTGAAGTGAAGGGCGCCTTCACGTCAAATGACACCATAAAGTCGTCTTCATAGAGGGAAATGTCATGCACTTCCTCCATGAAGGCTGAATAATTCAAAATGTGCGTGCTGTCTTGCTGGCAAGCTGGCCCAACACTTATGTAGGTAACCTGATAACCGGTGCTGCGGCGACCTTGTGAAGTCGTCAATAGGCCTTAGTGGAACGCCTGGCTTGTGAACTTGTGCACAAGATGAAATGGTTGCTCAGCCTCCATTGACCACCCTCACTGCTGCAGGCTTTGTTAGAGGCTTTCTGCCCTGAACTTCACCGAAGGATCACCGGACTATCCCTGCTGCGGGCTTTTTCGAGTATTGTTACAGGTTCAACGTCAGCCCCATCCTCAACGTCAGTGAACGTTTCGTGTGTGCTTCGATAGCTTATGTATGCTTGTGCTACTACTTAGTGGTGATGTTGAATCGAATCCTGACCCTAACAATAAACTTCTCAATAGACTCATTAGTGGCCAAAAGAAATTCTTAGAAATTCTTAAAGAGATAGGCGCAGTCTCTGTCAAGCTTGCTGACTACATGTCCTGAACAGACTCGTGTCTGAATTCTCTTGAAAGCGAACTGAAACATCCTTCTATCAATGGCCACTACCTTCCATCAAATAACGTCATACTAAAGGGCGAAATGAAACTAGAATAGCTGCCACATGACACTCATGTAATACAGTCAAACCTGTTCATAACGAACTCGATAGCTCCGCAAATGTGGTCATTATATCAGTAGTTCGTTATATACGGACTCGCCCTTAAAACGCTAAAGAAATGAACCATACTGAAGCTGGCGTCGGCAGTTACAATTCGGCAGTACATTGGTCCAAAAACCGGCTTTCAGTGTAATTTGTCATCCCGGTGCGTTCCTGCACCTAACTCCCATTAGAAATGTCAATGTAAAGAAAGAAATGCGGCATCGTGTAGCTCTTTCAAAATGGCGGACGATTCCGATCACCTGTCATTTCGAAACTGCAAGCGCAGCCGCCATTTTTTATTCCCGAGCTTGTGATATATTTTACCACCAGTAGGACATGACTGTATTCTGCACACGAGAGCGAAGCGTTCTTGTTGGCTGGAGGCACAAACTTGGGAAACTACTGAGGTATGCCGCCATTCTGCGAAGGTCTGGGATATCATGCTGTTGGCATTACGACTGCACGTCAGCCACATAAGAGCCATAAATTATGTTTCCTACGTCGCTTAGGGCTAAAGAAAATGCAATGTTCGAGAGGTAAAACGTCATTGCGAACCCTTAACAGCCACTGGCATACCCTTACCAGCCATCGGCATAGTAACCGTCGATCGTTTGCAACATTGCATTGGGCAGGTTGGTATTTATTCATTCTAACTATTGTGAGGCATCAAATAACACACAGCACGTTGAGACAACAGGACAAAGATTGACACATTAGAAAGATTGTGGAATTATCAACACATAACGAGGAGTCGCTAAGGCGCTACATTCATGCCATGCTACCACCACTGTACTTGTCTAAAATGGTGTCAACTGTATTTTGTGATGTGCTTGAAACACAAAGCGACAACAGAATTGAATGGTTGTGGCAAACGAAGGGTGCGCTGATCACACGCTCACCACAAGCAATCAGGGATGTTATTACAGAGGACAGCCAGAAGCACAGGACCAGCTTTTGCGACTGTGCTACACCAACGGAACAAGCAGTCTTTTGAGGACTCGTATGTAAACACATCGCGGTTAGCAGACAACAAGGTGAGTGATCCACACAGTGTGGTTCGGCCAGTGTTCGCTAAGTGTCTTGTGGCCAATACAAAGATGTAACAGGCTCACAAGAACTAGCTCTTGGCCTAGTTGGTTCTTGCTTAGTGACATGATTGCCGACACAAAAGGCAAAAGAAACGCACACATCTCTTTGCGCCTGAAATGAATCACTTTAGAGTGCCACCGGGGTCGTTGCGTGGGTGTTTCTTTTACCTTTTGTGGGTGTGCTCCTTGTGGCAAGCATGTCACTCAGGCTCCCAAGACTGCTTTTGAAAATGTCATACTGATCACACACGGTAATATAAGCTTCGAAAAGTCCTCTGTGCGATCGAAATAATTAATTGTTCGTAATGTTTCACTTGTGCTTTTATTAAAGCATATATCATAATCATAGCTCGTCAAAATCGAAGGAACTCACTAGACTCACTCACGAAATGTATATTTTGGTTAGGGATCACTCGGACTCAGACTCCCCAAAATTCACCTCAGCCGGGCTCACTGGCACTCAGATTCACCAAAATTTGATTCAGCCAGGCTCACTAGGACTCGCCACAATTCTACTCAGTTGTGCCTCTTTTAAAGTCTGTTCTTTTAACTTTGACCCCTCTTATTTGACTATTCTTTTAAATAATCCGCCTACTACAATGCTCCAATGATGCCACATTATTGGTTATAACAATTAAATCTGGCTACTGGGTGTGTGTACCAAAAGAAAAAAGAACATAAAATTATTTTTTACAGAAAGAAATGCAAGTCGCTTCGTCACACCCGCCTTTGCGCCACACCCCTGCGGCACAAAGTGGCCCATTGACCGCCAAGGCAGCACACCTCCATTGCACTGCCTCGAAAAGAGAGAACTCTCACTGCTTTGCCACGCTCGCCTTTGCATTGCGTATGGAAACACTTGCATCATCGGCCTTCCACCGTTTCGCCACATCAGAGGGGCAAAAGGCAGATGGGCAACAAAGGCATGCTGTGTGGGGTGCACAAAGGCAGGTGTGGCAAAGCGGCTCGAGTTTTGATTCATTTCCTCGATTCTGCGCTCCTTTTCTTCTCAGCACTGACACCCAGTAGCCAGATTTAATTGCCATAGCCAATAATGGAAACACTGTACTAGCAAGCGGTTTATTTCACCACAAAACACAAAAGTACAGCAGCTGCTGTTAAAACCTGTAATGCTACAAGTGGGCTCAACTGTACCTCTTTCTGCTTAACCCTTTGCGGTCCGTTGTCGGGCAATGCCCGACAGCGCAACGCGGCCGTCGGGCACTGCTCGACAAGGGTGTTCGGGGGTTAAATTTCGTGGTTTTTCTCACTGCGATTTGTGCGCATTCTTTGTTACATGATGCACCATCCCTTGAGGGATAAGTAAAGTTTGTTTGTTGAAGTTTACTTCTTTTTGCACTAGGGTGCAGCACAATGCTCATCACGGCTTCTGGATTCCAGAGCGTTCTCACTTGCGCGCGGAACCGCACGTTCGCGCGTTTCGCTGAGAAGCATGACCTCTTTTTCACCGCGTGCGTTTTACGGTGGTGCATTTAGTGACTTCAGTGAGGAAGAGAATTACGTGCCTCCATCAGATAGTGATGACAGTGATTCGACAGAAGCGAGTGACAAAGCGACGGCGGTGGAGACATTTTGTCGAAAGACAATGAAATGGTGGCGAAAACTTTTTTCTGGCTTCTAGAGGTTTCCATAGTCAATAGCTTTATTTTGAGGCGCACACAGCTGCAGAATCATGCTGAGAGAGAACAGCGACACCTACAGTACCGCCGCATCCTCTTCCAACAGCTGGTGGGGGACGTAAGGGTTAGAGCCAAAAATCGGGGTCCCGTCTGCGCGGAAGGAGTTCGAGGAAAGGCTAGATGGGAGGAGCTCTTTCATCTACAAGCTCCCAGGCTGAAATAGCAAAGCCTGTGCTGTTTTTAGCGATCGAAAAACAAATGGAGGCAGGAGGGAAACTGTGTTTTTCTGCAAAACCTGCAGTAACAACCCTGGACTGCACCCAGAAAAATGCTTCGAGCGGTATCACATGCTGCTCAAATATCAGTAGAGGAGTTGCCTGCAGAATGCAAGAGAAAAAATAAATATCCTTTTAGTTTCTCTTCTACAGTTTGTGTTTTTCTTTGCGGCGCCACACACTGGCAAAATAGTTTCGGACCAGGACAGCCAGAAAGCAGGTAAAAGTTTCGGACCACAAAGGGTTAATTAAAATGTTTGAATGGCTGTTGTTTTTTCGTGCAACCCAGTTATATAACAATTATTGGTTTTAACAAAGGAATTCTCTTCGTACTTAAATTTTCTTACAAGCTCGTTCAACTGCACTGCTCCCCTTAGGTGCATTTATTACATTTCACTCGTTCTTCGACACACTCTCACAATGTTCACTCACTTGGGCCGGCAGCATCAGTGGGTCACTCTGAATAACTTTTATGCGACGTTGTAAACACCTTGAAGCACATCGCTGGTGTTTCTTTTGTGGGGTGAGATGCTTGGGACAAACACACCAAAGATCACGTCTGAACACGTGCATAAAAAAGCAAAAAGACGACTGCGGCTACTGCTGCGACTTCTCCTACGAATGAATGATTACGATAAGAAAGCGGTGCTCTTTTTTTTAATGAATAGAATGGCATCTTGTAGGTTGTTCCTTTCGCTTCATAAGAAAAATTGGGCCCACCAGTTTCCCTTCGTTCTGTCAGGCAACACACAGACACAAAATATGCTGTTCTGTAGGATATCAGCTGCTAGCAATTAAACAAGTATGCTTGCCTATGGATCCTGTGGCCACACTGTGGATGTATGCCCGGCGTCGCTCAAACCAACGGCTGGGCTCTGGGAATTGCTCGAAAAAAAAATACCGGAACACTGGGTGGAAGTGGCTGCACACTTCTTGGTAGACGTGCAGGCGCTCCTCTGGGGAACCTTTGTGCACCTCCTGCACACAGAGATGCAACACAGTTTCCTAGTGTTTATTATGCATATGCTCATGTCTGCATAATGCATGTGGGTGGGCCCTTCTTTTGTGCTCATCATACATACATAGCAAAAATGATAGAAAATTAGACATCTGCAGCAACTACAACAAGAAAAATACATGAGCCAGTTATTTTTAAAAGTGATTAGAAAAAAAAGTTCAACAATGTTGTCGTGACAATGGGGTTCAAGCACAGCAAATAATAGTTCGAACACAATAAATTTGGCCAAAACCAGGCTCACCTGAGGAAGGCTCTATTATCTATTACTTGAGTGTGTAAATATTTTCACGGGTATAAACTATTTACAGAATGTATTTACAGGAGATAGACAGCAGCTGAGAACACAGAGAGGCTGTTGCCACTTCGTCCTCTTCTCCTTCGTCGACCTTGTCTGTTTTCCTCACCGTAACACAACCCCCGGCGGAAAAAGCACCGTCCCGGTGCTTCAGATGGGGCCATCGGGAAGGGCATAATAGGGCTTAAGCCGAGAGACGTGTACGATGTCGGGTGATGTGGAACCGGTTGGCACGACGGATGTCACTGGGATGATCGCATAGGTGACATTGGTCACTAGACGTAGAACGCGGTAAGGACCTTTGTAGCACGGAAGGAGTTTCTCAGAGAGCCCCACACGTCGGCAAGGGGACCAAAGGAGTACGAGAGAGCCTGGTGCAAAGTATGTCTCACGATGGCGGCAATTGTAAGTGTGCTTTTGAGTTTCCTGCGATGCCAACAAACGAGTACGGGCAAGCTGGCGCGCATGGTCAGCGTGGGCGATGGCATCGCGGGCATACTCGGTCTGTGAGTTCCGTACCAAGGGGAGCGAAGCATCCAATGGCAATACAGGGTCACGACCGAAGAGCAAGTAAAGATACCCAGCAGTATCGTGGCGTGACGAATTATAGGCGAACGTGACATAGGGTAGCGCAATATCCCAGTCCTTGTGGTCGGGTGAGACGTATTTCGATAGCATGTCTGTGATGGTCCGATTAAGTCGCTCAGTAAGGCCGTTGGTCTGGGGATAATAGGACGTAGCGAGTTTGTGCTTGGTAGAACAGGAGCGTAGGATATCGGCGATGACTTGGGAGAGGAAAGTGCGGCCACGGTCGGTAAGGAGCTGTCGCGGGGCGCCATAGAATAAAATGATAAGCCGGAGTAGGAAATCGGCCACGTCAGTTGCGCAGCTCGTGGGAAGCGCTCGAGTGATGGCGTAGCGCGTCGCGTAATCAGTAGCCACAGCGATCCACCTGTTGCCGGAGCTGGACTCAGGAAAAGGGCCAAGGAGATCCAAACCCACGCGGAAAAATGGCTCAGTTGGAATCTCGATCGGCTGTAAGTACCCGGCAGGAAGCACTGCTGGCTTTTTCCGATTGTGATGATGTGGATAGTGGCGTGTGGCGGTGCCAAAACAAAGTGCGTGACAAGCCAACTTGAAGTGTTGGTGATTGTATGGCAGCACCAAGAAGGGCATTGGTGATGATCATAATGGAAGAAGACGACACGTGCCACGAACGAAGAAGCGACGAGAGCACGCAGAACGTGAGAACGAGCGGCAGCCTCGAACGCAAGCTCGCAAAAACGGCGGCTCCAGGCTCGGGTACGGCGACCGGGCGTCCAGCTACCGTGCGGACCTGGTCGGGGATCCAGTTCGTGGCTGGGCCTTCCTGCGCGCCAGCGGCCTGCTGTGATAGCGGCCTGGTGCAGTGCTTCCTGCTTGGACCGGGACGCCTGAGCTACCAGCTACCAGCCTGCTGAGCGAGCCCGAGGACTGGCGACCGGGCGTCCTGCTACCGTGCGGACCTGGTCGTGGATCCCGCCCGTGGCTCTGCTCTCTTGTGTACCAGCGGCCTGCTGTGATAGCGGCCTGGTGCAGTGCTTCCTGCTTGGACCGGGACGCCTGAGCTACCAGCCTGCTGAGCGAGCCCGAGGACTGGCGACCGGGCGTCCTGCTACCGTGCGGACCTGGTCGTGTCCCGCTCGTGGCTCTGCTCTCCTGTCTACCAGCGGCCTGCTGTGACAGCGGCCTGGTGCAGTGCTTCCTGCTGGCCACCGGGGCGCCTGAGCTACCTGTCCGCCGACCGAGCCCGGCGTTATAGCGGCCGAGGCGTGACAGGCCAGGCGTTACTGGCCAGCTACAGCAGTGGCCTTTTATTCTACCGGCCTCCTGTTTCTTCCTGCTGCCACGTCGCGACAAGGTGCGGCGCGACAGCAGCGACCTAGCCACAACGACGCTCCACCGGCACAACCACCGTCACGGGCACCGCAACGACGAGGCAGTAGGGCGAGTGGTGACGCATGAGTGCTAGGCACATGTTTATTTAGGACAAACGATTCGCGAACTCTAGTCCACGTACATGTGCATGTAAATAGTCTGTATCGTGCTAGCGTGTCTGTTAAAGTCTGTGTTTCGTGTAGCAAGCTCCCGTCTGCCGTGTCATTATTAAACGGATCCTGGGCCCAACTGGAAACACCGGCGAGTTTGTCGTTTCTCATCACAATCTGGCGAGCATGCCAGGATCCGCCAGTAACATCCCAAACGCGGAGACCGGCATTCGGGTGTATACACGCAGCACTAGACATCCGATATGGATTTAGACAAGTTAGCCACCACTGCAGCACAGTTAGGCTTGACTTGCGCTGAACTTCGCGAGTGGGTTGAAAAAGAACAGGCTAGGCAGAGGGACGAACGAGCAGCTGAGCTAGAGGCAGCCAAAGCAGCAGCAGAAAGTCAGCGGTTAGCCGACGAAAGGCAGCGACAAATCTTGCAGCTGAAGCTCAAGCTTCAAGAAGGAGCGCAGAGCGAGATATCCGCCCCAGCCGCGCCCGTATCGTCACCAAAGCAACCCTGCTTCAACCCCCAGAAGTTACTGCCACTGTTCGACGAACGACGTGACGACCTCCCCGCGAATCTCCAGAGTTTCGAACGCGTAGCCACTGGAGAGGACGAGGCAGGTTGTAAGCTTGCAAACAAGGACAGAAAGGCAATGCATCTAAAAGAACTAATCGAGCTAGGCGAGAGCATGGGACTAGAGAAAGTGGAGTTGAGAGACTGGGTGGAACATCAGCGGTCATTGGAGTGCGAGAGGCGTGCTGTTGAAAGAGAAATGGAAAAAGCTCGCCATGCAGTGCAGCTTCAAGCTGAGCGAGTGCGTCATGAGGAAGAGCTATGCGTCCTCAAATTGCAGATCGCAGCTCGTGAAGCGCTCACTAGCGCTACGACTTTCGGCAGCATGACTCCATCCGATGGTGAAGCTCAAAATGGGGTTATTGCCCTCTTTTCCCCGCCTCCCGCAACCAAGTCTTTAGGTTTGAAAACGGGCGATGAGGTGGCTCAAGGTTGCTTGACGCGTGAGCAAGCATTATGTGCTTTCCATGATCACGAAGCTCGCAATGTCCAAAAAGCTAATGCAAGAACTGCCCTAAGCCACAAAGAGAAATCGCAAGAATGTAATTGTGACTTACTATCAATGAAGTCTTTAGGTACTGGTTGTTTGTTGGAACCATGCTCTTCAATCGTGGAGACTGCTCCGCAAACGCAAGTTCATGTGAGCCCCGTCCTCCATGACACAAAAGAAGACACAACTTTGTATTCTGGTATAACCAGCGATAGAGATTGCCAGCAGAGTCACCCAGCCAATCTTTCTCAATCTAGGAGAGTGGACTCATCCATGAGTTTTAAGGAAATGCCTACTATCCAGTCAATGACCCCAGTGGTACATGATGTAAGCGTGAGCAGCCTATCTCAACAGCTGATGATAAATTCAACATGTGAGGTGAACCGAAGGTCTATCAATGAATCGCCTGTAGGTAATAATCAAGCGCGTAGTCACTCACCTTCAAATGTGAACGGAGACGAGCAGACAGATGTTCGGAATCTTCCACTGAATCATGAAAAAGTGGATTCGTGGAATTCAACAGCTGATTTCGATTCTAAGATCCCAACAAGATTAGGATTATCAGACAATCGCTTTGTGCAAGCTTACACCAGGCGCTTAGGAGTGGCTGACCTCACACGACGCAGCACATCTGGTGTTGCTTGGCGTGCGCGGTTACCACATGAAAGACCGATAAGTAGGATTGAGACATCCGCGGTTCGGTTAATTTGGGAGCGGGTAACATAACTCACTGTACCTGCACCGGCGCGCTGTTTTCTGGACTCTGACAAAGATGTGAATGATTTTTCGTGTTTCTTGGACACTGTTATTTTGTGCCATGGTGATTGCCGCGCACAGTACGGCAGTTTTTTATTAGAACTTTGAATTATGTTAGAACTTTCGATTTTCTTGTGAGAACTTTGGCTTGTGTTCCGAAGTCTCCATGTGTTTTGTGATCAGTGTGTAAACATGAATTGTTTGAAAGCCAAGAACTTTTCTTGAACGATCGCACGTGCCAGCACTCATGCGCACCCTCCTCCTATGTTGTTTAGAATAGTTGCGCGCAACTATCTTAAGTGGGGGGCCCTTGTGATGATGTGGATAGTGGCGTGTGGCGGTGCCAAAACAAAGTGCGTGACAAGCCAACTTGAAGTGTTGGTGATTGTATGGCAGCACCAAGAAGGGCATTGGTG
The DNA here is from genome assembly GCF_013339745.2 of Dermacentor silvarum. Lineage (NCBI taxonomy): Eukaryota > Metazoa > Arthropoda > Arachnida > Ixodida > Ixodidae > Dermacentor > Dermacentor silvarum. The sequence goes on along the minus strand of NC_051161.1, from coordinate 172,840,899 downwards.
ATGATCATAATGGAAGAAGACGACACGTGCCACGAACGAAGAAGCGACGAGAGCACGCAGAACGTGAGAACGAGCGGCAGCCTCGAACGCAAGCTCGCAAAAACGGCGGCTCCAGGCTCGGGTACCGGCGACCGGAGCGTCCAGCTACCGTGCGGACCTGGTCGGGGATCCAGTTCGTGGCTGGGCCTTCCTGCGCGCCAGCGGCCTGCTGTGATAGCGGCCTGGTGCAGTGCTTCCTGCTTGGACCGGGACGCCTGAGCTACCAGCTACCAGCCTGCTGAGCGAGCCCGAGGACTGGCGACCGGGCGTCCTGCTACCGTGCGGACCTGGTCGTGGATCCCGCCCGTGGCTCTGCTCTCTTGTGTACCAGCGGCCTGCTGTGATAGCGGCCTGGTGCAGTGCTTCCTGCTTGGACCGGGACGCCTGAGCTACCAGCCTGCTGAGCGAGCCCGAGGACTGGCGACCGGGCGTCCTGCTACCGTGCGGACCTGGTCGTGTCCCGCTCGTGGCTCTGCTCTCCTGTCTACCAGCGGCCTGCTGTGACAGCGGCCTGGTGCAGTGCTTCCTGCTGGCCACCGGGGCGCCTGAGCTACCTGTCCGCCGACCGAGCCCGGCGTTATAGCGGCCGAGGCGTGACAGGCCAGGCGTTACTGGCCAGCTACAGCAGTGGCCTTTTATTCTACCGGCCTCCTGTTTCTTCCTGCTGCCACGTCGCGACAAGGTGCGGCGCGACAGCAGCGACCTAGCCACAACGACGCTCCACCGGCACAACCACCGTCACGGGCACCGCAACGACGAGGCAGTAGGGCGAGTGGTGACGCATGAGTGCTAGGCACATGTTTATTTAGGACAAACGATTCGCGAACTCTAGTCCACGTACATGTGCATGTAAATAGTCTGTATCGTGCTAGCGTGTCTGTTAAAGTCTGTGTTTCGTGTAGCAAGCTCCCGTCTGCCGTGTCATTATTAAACGGATCCTGGGCCCAACTGGAAACACCGGCGAGTTTGTCGTTTCCCATCACACCGATGTTGGCAGGACTTGCAAGCAGCTACGTATCGCCGTACGGAGCGCGGGAGGCCGGGCCAGTAGAAGCGGTGGCGCACGCGGTCGTAAGTGCGAGCAACCCCAAGGTGTCCGCCAGTAGGTGCATCATGCAGCTCCTGAAGCACGGTTAAGCGGAGGTGTTGGGGAACGACAAATAGAAGGGGAGGACCGTCAGGGTGAAAATTGCGGCGGTACAATATCCCGTCTTTGAGGACGAACCACCGTAACGATGGATCAGTGGGAGCAGATTGTACTCGGTCAATGAGGGTCCTCAAGGTAGCGTCATGGCGTTGCCCGTGGGCCATGTCCAAAAGCTGGGAAATGGAAAGAACACTTGCGGAAGCATCCGTGTCGGCGTTGGCGGGCGTGGGTACAGGGTAACCGGATAAGCAGTCAGCGTCATTGTGTAGGCGACCAGACTCTTACACCACAGAATAGGAATACTCCTGTAGCCGCAAAGCCCATCGTCCAAGCCTCCCTGTGGGATCTTTTAAGGAGGAAAGCCAACAGAGGGCGTGGTGGTCCGTTACAACAGAAAAGGGCCTGCCGTATAAATAGGGGCGGAATTTAGCTACTGCCCACACAAGTGCCAAACATTCGCGCTCGGTAATAGAGTAATTCCGCTCCGCAGGTGACAAAAGACGGCTAGCGTACGTGATAACACGTTCACGGCCGTGCTGAACTTGTGCCAAGACGACACCGACGCCGTGGCCACTGGCATCGGTGCGCACCTCTGTAGGGGCTGACGTATCGAAGTGTCCTAGAATCGGCGGGGTGGTGAGTATGGTGGTAAGGCGAGAAAAGGCGGCGGCCTGAGAGTCTCCCCATGAAAACGGCACATTTTTCTTCAGAAGATCCGTCAGAGGGTGTGCTATGGTGGCGAAATCTTTAACAAAGCGACGGAAGTAGGAGCAAAGGCCCACGAAACTGCGGACATCTTTTTCGGACTGTGGGACAGGAAAATCTTTCACGGCGCGAATTTTCTCCGGGTCCGGTCGGATGCCAGACGCATTGATGACATGGCCAAGGACTGTAATTTCACGGTGGCCGAAGTTAAATTTCTTCGAGTTGAGCTGCAGACCAGTCTTGCGAAAAACAGCAAGTACAGCTGAAAGGCGCTCAAGGTGTGTGCTGAAAGTGGGCGAGAACACAATAACATCATCTAGGTAGCAGAGGCAAGTCGACCACTTGAATCCTTGGAGTAATGAGTCCATCATACGCTCAAAGGTAGCCGGAGCGTTGCAGAGCCCAAAAGGCATAACTTTGAAGTGGTAAAGACCATCAGGCGTTATAAAGGCGGTCTTTTCACGATCGAGATCATCCACAGCGATTTGCCAATATCCGGACCGTAGGTCGATGGATGAAAAATACTGTGCCCCGTATAGGCAATCAAGGGCGTCATCTATACGAGGTAGTGGGTAGACATCTTTCGCCGTGATGCGGTTGAGGTGCCGGTAGTCGACGCAGAATCTCCATGTGCCGTCCTTCTTCTTTACTAGCACAACAGGTGACGCCCAGGGACTTGACGATGGCTCAATGATGTCTTTCGCGAGCATCTTGTCCACTTCCGTTTTGATGACTTGGCGCTCCAAAGCTGAAACTCGGTAGGGTCGCCGATGGATGGGAGGATTATCGCCTGTATGTATACGGTGTTTGACAAGAGACGTTTGGCCTAAGGGACGGTTGTTTAGGTCAAATATATCCTTGAACGAAAACAATAAACTGCAGAGCTGTTCAGCCTCCACAGGGGGAAGACCCGGGGCGATCATTTTCGTAATGTCGTGGTCAGTACAATTGGTAGACCGGAAAGGTTCACAGGACGTGTCGACGGCAAAAGTTTCAACGCAGTGAACTTCTAAAGCAATGATCGTAGCCAGGGTAATATCTTTAGGCAGAATTTGCTTCGTAAGCCCGAAATTCACCACAGGGAGATAGGTGCGATTGTCTTTGACTCTCAGTATTGTATGCGGGACAGTAACGTTATGGCTGAGAACGATGGCAGTTATTGGAGCGGAGATGTAATCACCATCGGGAACTGGCATAGATGGCGCCATTTCGATGTATTGCAAGGCCTGTGGTGGAACGGGAACAAAATCAGTCGGTTTCAGGCGAATTTCGTGAGGTGTTGTAGGGTCGTCCAGCAGAGGCAGGTCAAGACACACAGTACTTTAAGAACAATCGATGAGCGCTGAATGGGCAGAGAGGAAGTCGAGGCCTAGTAGAGAGGAAGTCGAGGCCTAGGAAGTCGAGGTCATGGGGGCATTGGTCAAGCACAGTGAAAAGTACGACAGTATGGCGGCCGGAAATGCTCACGCGTGCAGTACACAATCTGACCACGGCCACCATGCTGCCGTCGGCGATTCGTACGACCCGAGTAACGGCAGGCGTAACAATTTTCCTTAATGGCGGCGAAGGCGGCTGGTCATAATCGATATCTGTGCTCCGGTATCTATGAGTGCTGTGACGGGTGTGCCATCAACGTGGACGTCGAGAAGGTTATGTTTCGTAAACAGTGTCAAAGGAGGATTTTGCGGCGAATTCGACATTGCAGCACTACCCCGAGGTGCCGCATTGCCTAGTTTTCCGGCTAGGGATGGTCCTGGGTAGGTCGGCGAGGGCGAGCGGTGAAACTGGGGCGGACGTGGCTGGCGACGTTGAGGCGAGGGCGAGCGAGTATAGCGACGAGGAGAGGTAGCGGCGTCGGAAGCGTCGTAGAAGCAACGGGGTGAAGAACTGCGGGGCGAACTTGTATTCCAGAACGTGTTTCGAGGCGGGGACGACCAACGGCTACGGCAGTGACGGGAAACGTGACCGATTCGGCCGCAGCAGAAACAGATCGGCCTGTCATCAGGTGTACGCCAGTCCGATGGATTCCGGGCACAGTAGGGATAACGGGCACTGGAGGGTGGACCCCGATAGGACCCAGGCATAGGGGTGGGGCCGGGGTCAGGACGACTCAAGGAGCAGGCGCTGGGGAGACCCATATTAGCAATTTCCTGGCGAACCACGGATTGAATCAGCGATATCGTCTCAGCAGTGTTGGTCCAAGACGTCGGTTGAGGCGAGACAGGAAACGCAGCTTCGAGTTCGCGGCGCACAATGCGGGTCACGTTTTCACTTGGTGGTGGCACGCTAGATTGGTCGGTTAGGTCGGTGCAAGAAGAGGTCGCTGCAGTATTTGGAAGCCGTGTAAACTGATTATGTATACGGCGGCTCTTCGCCTGCTCGAAACGGCGGCATTCCTTCATGATGGCGTCGACGGTCGATAAGTTTCTGAAGACCAGAAGGTTGAATGCGTCGTCCGCGATACCCTTGATAATGTGGCCAACCTTGTCCTCCTCTGGCATTGACGTGTCGATTTTATGACAGAGGGCGACGACGTCCTGAATGTAGGAGACGTACGACTCGGTAGTAGTTCGGGCACGCGTGGCGAGTTGTTGCTTGGCGGCTAGCTGTCAACCGGTCGGATTGCCAAAAACATCCGACAGCTTCTCTTTAAACAACTCCCAGCTGGTGAGCTCTTCCTCGTGTGTATAATACCACGTTCGCGGTGTTCCATCGAGGTAGAACACGACATTGGCCAGCATTATGGTAGGATCCCACCTGTTCACCTTGCAGACGCGCTCGTACATCTTTAACCATTCTTCTACGTCAACACCATTGAGGCCGTTGAACTTGCCGGGGTCTTGCGGCTGAGGTAGAGCAACGTACTGGGTCTGCGTAGTCGGCGATGCAGCTGCAGACGCGGTGCCTGCCGCTGAATGCATGTTCTCGGGCTGGGTGAGACGTCCGCTGCGGAGCTCCGTGGCGAATACGCGTACCCCGCACCTCTCACCAAAATGTCACGGGTATAAACTATTTACAGAATGTATTTACAGGAGATAGACAGCAGCTGAGAACACAGAGAGGCTGTTGCCACTTCGTCCTCTTCTTCTTCGTTGACCTTGTCTGTTTTCCTCAACGTAACAATATTATGCAGGAAGTGCATTCATTACACTTAATGTGTTCAGCAAGCTGGGCAGTGAGTAACGTTTTATTTGTCGTCCATAATTTGTACATGCATGAGGCACATGCCATTGCAACAAAAGAACAAAATGGACAACGGGTGCTGCTAGCAACTGTTTGTTCACATGCCATCCACTAATATTTTATGTGATGGTGCACATCAGATTTATGGTTAGTATTAGTGCCAGAGGTAGTGCCCCATAGAAGAAAGCCATTATTGAGGCGAGTGACGAACCGGGTGTTATAGATGCGCATTATAGATGAGATTAGTCAATTCAAAACACAGGCATACCATTATCAAATTACAGTGTAGAACGCTTATAATGTAAGTCGCCGGAGTCTCGAATATCCGCACTATAAGCGGTACCACACAATAACCAAAGCAACAATTTTAAGGCCCGCACATATGCAAAACATGTGCACCGAGCCGCCACGCGTATGCGACAGTTGAGGAATGCGGCTTGAATGTTTGCATTGAATTTACAGTCTAATCTCGTTAAGTCGAACCAAATCACATGGCGGCGCCTCTGACCGGCATTGCTCCGGCACCGCCATAGAGTAAAAGCTTAGGAGAGACCCTTCCATGTCGCACGCGAACATAACAAAAAAGAAAAAAAAAAGCGCGGCGGAAATTTCACCCTCTCTCAAATGGGAAGGTCGCCGATTCTGCGTTGCGCCGGAACATGAGTGTACGTGCCGACGTCTCAGCCACGCTACAGTAGCCACGCATAGAAAATGGCAGTGAACCCTTCTTTCTCCTTTATGCTTCCTTTACTTTCTAGTCACGTGTTGACCTTGCACGGTGCGGCTACGGTGCAGAGGGAAGCAGCAGCGCTGTCCCAGGCCGGCCAATGAAACTGCCCCACGCCGGCAAACACCCACTTCCCGATAACGGCAGAAAACGAAACTTCGGGGAGCTGGCGCCGGGCCAGCTGGAGCGGCGGTGCCTGCATGGCAGCACGCGCGCACGGTGACAGTCGAAAGTGAGGGAGCTAAGAGGGAGGGTGAGGGGAGTGACCGAAGCGGCGGAGTTGCCGAGGTGAAATCCGCTTCCCTGCCGCCCTCCTCCCTCACATTCTATGGTCTCGGCATCAGTGTTGCCAGGTTTGGCTATTTAGAGCCAAATTGGGCTACGGGAAAAAATTTTTGGCGTCGACTTGGACGAGTTGGCTATGTGGCTATATTTGGGCTACTGAAAATCTGCGACTTGGTTTTTTTGGGCTATAAGTGGCACCCTAATCCACGCTCCAGAGGTGGCTCTGATCAGGTAGAAGCAAATTTCCAAGGCTATGTTTTACCTGGCTGAGCGTCTGTGCGTGCGCGAAATGACCCCCCCCCCCCCCCAACTCCGCCTTCCCTTCCCTCTCTGCGCCGTTGTCTGAGCCGGTGGCTTTGATCTTTTGATGCACTTAAACATAACACCTCGCTTGACCGTTACGCACCCGATTCCCGGGCATCGGGATGAACCTGGGAGTAGTGGGTTTTTCACAGTACAGTGTACTAACAAGGCTATGATCAGGAAGGGAGAGCCATAACATAGGGTCGGGGCCGTTGGGCGATCGTGGCACCGACATGAAAGAAGGGAAGCACGGGTGCATGACACGCTCAAGTGTGTTCATGGCCATGTCTTCCGGATGAAGTATCGCGCCGGGCACAGCTTTCGACCTACTACTCCACGTTTCTGGCGCAAAGCTTTACTTCCATTTTCCTTTTCCTGCTAGACGAATTTTTCTTCGTGCTTACATTCGAGATTCCCTTCCATAGGTTGGACGTAAGATCAGATCCTCCTCAGAGAGGAGAATCCAAACATGGGGAAGTGGGCCACGTATGTATGTGAGAACGTATAAAAAAGAATGAGAGCAAGACCCTGAGCCAAAGGTGGGTCCTGGTGCTTTTACTTCTAGATGGTTTGACCGTAACGTCATGGATGCAGATACTCACTCTGCTAATATCGAAACATGCATGTTTGCCACGATGACATCAGTGCACCACGTCACATGAATTTCACCAACTGTGTTAGCTTAGCTTGTGAGGTGTCGTGCTGCTGGCTCGAGCGGGTTTGATTCCCGGCTACGGCGGCTGCATTTCGTTCAAGGCCAAATGCAGGAACACCCGTGTACTTAGATTTAGGTGTACATTAAAGAACCCGAGGTGGCTAAAATTAATCCGGAGTCCCCCACTGCGTCATGCCTCCCAATCATATCGTGGTTTTGGCACGTAAATTAAACCTCACCAATGATTTTTTTTTAAACCTCCTTGGCTCTAACCTAGCACAAAACTGGGCTCGATTTGTGGTAACGCGTGAAGTTCATAAGCTAGAAGAAGTGATTGCGGTTACGGCTTTCTCTCAACTAACATGTGTAATAAGATTGATTCATTGTACGCCGCTGATTCCGAATTCAATTTTCGATTGCATGGCTCGTAGGCCTAACACGAATTGACTTGGCTAGGTGAAGGTAAGTAAAGTTGGTTACTGAAAATTGTGGGTTCTTGGTGTCTCACAGGAGACCAACCACCGCGGGTTCGAGCTTAGCGAGCCACAGGGCCGCTTCAGCCGTCGCCTCCAGCACCGCTCGCGCGCGAGCTCAGAGGCCGCAAGGGGCTACCGAGCGACGCACGCAAAAACACAGTAAAGCCCTGAGTTGACGGAAACCGTTTACTGAAACCGTCGCCACCAGCACTGCACAAACGCCCGCACGAAGGGGAGCCAAAGGGGTCCCGCACCAGGGCGAAAATACAATAACAGGCGCCTATAAGCACGTCGCGGCGAGAGCACAGGCTCAAGCGGGGACACGCCGCTAGGAAAAGTCCCGGCAACAATGCTACTTGCTCTGGCGATAACCAATTGGTCAACTCGCGAGAGCACGGGCAATATCCTTCGGCTTAGGCTTTCGGCAAGTGCGGCTCGGCGAGGTACGACCTCGCGCGAGCACTAATGGCACCGCTCGTCGGCTTAGCGTCGGAAAAGGATCAGCACAAAGTACGCGCTCCCCGCACGGGCAAAGGCACCGTGCACGAGCTCCAGTCCTAGTCACAAAGGTGTCGGCGGACGAGAGAAAAGCATGAACGTACCGTGCGCTGGTCCCGGAGAGAAGTCCCGAGCCACGCTCCGCCGCTAGCAGCCCACAACCGGCCGCGTAGTGACGTCACCGCCCCGCCCTCACCGCAAACCGCCGCGTGCGCAGCGCCACCGCGGGAACCGGTTAGGCGGCATGGGCGGAGAAGGAGGCCAGCGGGGAACGATGGCGAGGGATGGCAGAGCAGGCGAAGCCCGCGCAATCATGCAATCATGCCGGCGCAACCCTCAATCCCCACATCCTCCTCTCCTTAAGGGCACAGGGTAGGCCCTATATCTCCCATGTATATTGAGCCTTATTTGAGACCCATTTTCTCAGCAACTACTGCGTGTAGCGCATTCGGGTTTGTTTCATTTGATTCACGATCATGTCCTCTTGCAGTGGAACTAGAACTAAGATTATTTGTCAAAGATCAACAGTTTCGCAATTTTTTTACTAACACAGCCTGTTTTTGTTGTTTTTTCCAAAGAATACAATTCAGAGAAAATTAACTGTTGAGTGCATGTGTACCATTCCAGTTCAGTAGCTGTGCATAGGTGTCTACTTTACGCTGGCTAAAAATCAACGTGCTGTCATTTGAAGTGTTTATAAAAATGGGGCAAATGTAACAAAAAAAATTATTTCGAGATAATGAGGGTCAAAGACAAAAAACATGTTCACTTCATTTTCTTTCAAAAACAAGATGCACTGAACCATTTGCCTAATAGCCACCAGCCACATAGTCATTGCCAGAGACAGCGTTTCGCTTCTCTGCTTGTTTTCTTGTTTCCCTGGCTTGTTCTGTCATGTGTTCGGCTTCTCTCTTGGCAAAATACAGTCGATAACGGTCCACTTCACCCAACCACATCACAGTGTTACGCACTGGTGATATGCCAAATGCCTTCAGGACGTTAACTCTTGCCATCCAACCTACATTGAACATGAGCACAGCATCAAAGGTGGCAGTTTTGCGCATCTCCATTCCGAGGAACACATTTTCGGTGCGCGCTCCCACACGACATGGTTAAATGACTCATTAGCAATTTGTGTCTTGCCGTGTAAGCACTTTTTCAGCAGGTCTGGGTAGAACTGTTGGAATATTGGCTTAATAGCATGAAGGACTGGTGCAGGCAAGTATTCTTTGTGCACAAAAGGCTCCTGTGTCAATTGAGCCTTGTTGCATGCACACCAAGTGCCGGCATCTTTTGGGCAGAGCCGGTGACTTGGGTCGATATCCGTAGCCAACATGTGAAAATATGTTGCCCAAACAGCTTTCCGCATGCTTTCCAAGTCTCCAGTGTTTCTTCTTATGGCTAAGCCATAATAGGTTTGTCTTTTGTCAATGCAAGTGTCAGTCAACCGCCCCCCTCCTGACAGACCTTTGCCATCAGATAGCTTTGTGCCCTTGCTTTCTTCAACTTTCTTAGCCTGGCACCCACTCTCTTTTGTACGTGCCCAATGCACTCTTCTTTCGTGATTTCCACAAAATTTACGTTTCGAAGAAGCATGAGCGATTTCTAGGTTTTGCTAGGTGAAAAAAGGGGGCGTGGCCGCTCGTCACTTGGTTTCGAAAACCGGGTCTTTTTGGCTCAATCAAAATGCGGAAAAACATGTGGGGTACTGGATATTGTTGAGGAAGGCCTGAGCATTCCAAATAAGTGAAAAACCAAAAATCGAATTTTTAAAAAATTTTGCCCTACCCTGTGTCCTTAATTAAATGCCCCCCTACCAGCCTGGCGAAACAGCTAGTAGGGACTTATGCATCAAAGACAATTGAGTCTTTCATGCACAAGCTAAATGCTAACCTCAGCCCAGCAAGTACTCTTAAAACACCGCATTCCGACATATAAAAAAAACACTTTCATGCACTACAATAATAATAATTATAATTATATACAAGGATCGTGGGAAAAATAACAAAAACAAAACTGCTACGCTCTATAATACAAAAAAAAAAATTGCCGCGAGGGGGAAGAAATATTAACAAAAAAAGTCGGCCGCTGGCGCGGGACAGTGTCCAAGGTGCGAAGGGGAAACGGCGCGTAAAGTTCTGTGGCTAGGGGCGGTGGCCGAAGACGTAGGAGTCTCGAGGGCAGTCTTGATAGCAGGAACGGGCTCTCCGTTGGTAGATCGGAGTTGTTGCTTTCGTGGTGGTGGCGGTCCCAAACTCCAGCCGGATGGGGCAGGACACTGCCGGGTCAGCTGGCCACGCCGCCGGAGCCAAGATGAAAGGGGCAGCCACAACCGTGGCTGACAGGCGTTTGCACAGCGGCGGCGACCGCAGAGAGCCGGGCTCTCGGTCTGTCGTCAGAGGGTCAGTGACCCCTTCCACCTTCAGTGTCCACGACGATCCGATGCTGCAGTTGGTGCGACTTCTGGTTGCTTCGAAGAGCAACAGGCACCACGCACGCACGCGCACACACACACGTACGCACACACTCCTTGCTGATTTCTCCAAGCTGCGCAACACTCCCAAACACCGCAATGCTCATCGCCGTCCACAACGCGCCGCGCCATAGAAGGCGCAAAGCGTCCTTCGTCCCCCTCACACCGACGAGTCAATAGGACCATTGTCCACCACCGCGCCTGACGACCCCGCAAATCAATAACACCCTTCTCGGCAAAGAAAAAAAAAAGGAAAAAGAAAAGAACAAGAAAAACAAAAATCTTCACTGTCTACGTACAAGAAGAAAAAAAAAACACGTAATGAATTAAACTATAAGGCTGTACACGGGAAAATTAAACACACTTTCAAAAAAAAAAAAACATAAATACACTCAGCGTGCGTACTTAAAAAAAATGGGAAAAAAATGCACACTGTTAAAACACTACATAAACACACTTGCAATACGCTGGGCTGGGACTAGCTTCTTTTCGTGCACTGGCCGCAAAGAATCTAGCCCACTGAGGCTACGCATTTTACTGAGGGCCTTCGGTTGCGGAAAAGTCCGTCGTCCGGCGCGAAATCACACAGGTGACCGCTTCCTCAGATTGTACCGGTGCGTGGTCCGAATGCGGTCCGTTGCCCCGGGCATGCCTCGTTGCTTGCGCGCAATGCCACTGGGCACTGGCGCGAGCTCGTCGGACCGTGACGCAAAGGCCTTCAGGTCGGCGATATGGGCACGGCTGAGTTTTCCCGAAGGGGAATCCTTCAGCAAGTACGCAAGCGGAGACCAAACTTTCTCTACTCGGTACGGACCAAGCCACTTAGGAGCGAGCGAGGGTGAGAACCCCTTGTTCGCATCGCTAAGAGCGTGGTTGCGCTTCAGGACGACATCACCTACCTTAAATGAAACATGCGATGCTTCCGGTCGTATTGAGCCTTCTGCTGGGCCCTGGCCGACGCCAAACTCTGCCTTGCTCTACAGAGAGCCCGACAAAGCCTGTCCCGAAGTGCTGAAGCGTAAGCAGAACAGTCTGCCGGCGCCTCCTCGTCCCCGAGCTGGCATTGCATGACACTGGTCACCGGATTAGCCAACTCCCTTCCAAAATTGAGAAAGGCGGGAGAGAAACCAGTTGAGCGATTCTCGGAGGTTCGGACTGCGAACGCGAGCTCACTCAAGTGGTCTGCCCAATCCTTTTGACGTTCGGCAAAGGCCGCAAACATTGGTTTAAGAGTTCTATTGAGTCTCTCCGTCAAATTGGACTGGGGATGGTAGGGCGAAGTGGTGCAGTGATTAATTCCCAGGGAACGGCACGTAGCACCAAACACCCGAGCGGTGAAATAGGACGCATTGTCCGTAATCAGTCTTTTCGGAAAGCCGAACCGACAAAATACTTCCTGTAGCCTTTCCAGCACCGCTCGCGCTGTCACTTTACGAAGCGGAAACAGTTCCACCCATTTAGAAAAATGATCAACAACTACCATCAGGTGTGTGAACCCCTGCTTACTCCTGGGGAACGGCCCCATAAGATCGCAGGTGGCCACTTGCCACGGACGCTCACTGTCGATTGGTTTCATCAGCCCGGGCGGCTTGCCACCCCTTGGTTTCACCATTTGACAGACGTGGCAGGAACGGCAATAGCGAAAAATGTCACGCTTTATGCCAGGCCAGGTCACAGTTTGGCTTAGTTTCGCAAAAACTTTAGAGCCACTCAAATGACCGGCCAAGGGTTCGTCATGACAACATCGCAACAGTGCGCTTCTCAGACTTTTGGGGATAACCACCTTAAACGGGTCCACAGCGTCATCATCGGTGGCTATGTATTTCAGCAGGAGCCCATCATGATCCAGCAAATATAAATCCGCGGGGGACTCAGCGACACACGCTGTTTCCGGCCCCCCTGCGCCCGCCGCACTACTAGCAGCGTCTCGGTGCTCCGTCTCAGGGAGACGGAGCGCCGAGACGGAGACGGTAGTGGGTAGTGAGCGGCCGTCTCCCTGAGACGGAGCGCTCACTCCGCGACAAAACGGATCAATTTGCTGGGCCTTCAGTAGCTCTTGCCTGCTGAAAGCGATTCCAATTCTCCCAAAGGGGAGGTTGGTCTCGTTCCCACTCAGGACTGCAGCCATCGGCGTCCTGGGTTCGCTTTCGAGAAGCTCCCCCGCACGCACGCTTTCCGGCGCGCTGCTTGCCTGGAGCGCGGAGAAACAGGTTTGCCCGCTTGCGGACTCGCCTCTCTCTCCGCTCGTTTCGCCCCCGACGCTAGCTGGCGCTAAGGTACTGGCAGCGGCTGTTGCACCTGGACAAAAGCTCTGGGTGGACAATGGGGCACGAGATAGCGCGTCAGCTACCACGTTAGTGCTCCCCTTTCGATACTGCACAGAAAAGTCATAATGCTGTATCAGGAGAGCCCAGCGCGCCAGCCGGCCCGCAAGTTCACGGAGCCGCATCAGCCAGCTTAGCGCACTGTGGTCCGTTTGCACTACGAATTTCGTACCACCAAGGTAGACATCGAATTTACGTAGTGCAAACACAATAGCGAGGCACTCCTTCTCCGTCACGGAATAATTCCTCTCAGCCGGTATCAAGGAGCGGCTGGCAAAGGCCAACGGCTGCAACACGCCATCGTATTCCTGTAGGAGGACTGCTCCTAAACCCAGATCGCTCGCGTCGGTCTGGACAACGAACGGTCTGGTCAGCCGGTATCAAGGAGTGGCTGGCAAAGGCCAGCGGCTGCAACACGCCATCGTCTGAGCTGCGCTGTCTCCGCAATGGTGCTAGACAGTTGGCGAAAAGCCTGCTGCTGCTCAGGTCCCCATTGCCACTCGGCCGACTTACCCAAGAGCTTGCTCAAGGGTGCCTGCACTCGGGCACAGGACGGGATGAACGATCGGTAAAAGTTGGCCATTCCCAAAAAACGGCGAAGGCCACGTACGTCCTTGGGCGCGGGGAAATCGAGGATTGCCCGAAGTTTCTCCCGGTCCGGCTCAATGGAGCCTTCGCCCAGCGTAAACCCCAGTAACTGAACTCGGGTTTGCGCTAGTTGGGCTTTCGCAGGATTCAAAGTCATCCCGGCGGCCCGCACCCTCTCGAGCACATCGGCAACATGGGCCAAGTGTTCTTCGAAGGTTCGTGAGTAAATCACGATGTCGTCGAGGTAGCACATGCAGTATGACCACTTTGCTTCCCCGAGGACGCGGTCCATCAGTCTCTGAAAGGTCGCAGGACCGTTGCATAGACCAAAGGGCATACGAGTAAACTCAAACAACCCTCTGTGGGACGTGAACGTGGTCTTGGACCGGTCACGCGCATCCATCCGGACCTGTAGGTACCCTTTCGAGGCATCCAACGTAGCGAAGTACCTCGCACTGCCCAGGGTTCCTACAATGGAGCTAATCGTAGGAAGCGGATAGGCATCCTTACGAGTCACTCCGTGCAGACGGCGGTAGTCTACGCACAGGCGATGACTGCCATCTTTCTTAGGCACCAACACAATTGGAGACGCCCAGGCGCTGTACGAGCGGCGGATAATGTCGGCCGATAGCATCTCGTCCAGCAAACCATCACCTGCCTCTTGGCAAGACTGACGGGCCTGGGGTTACACTTCACCCAGTGAACCACAAATATCCATTGTATGTACCACAAAAGACCAAATATCCAACACATTTAACGACGTCCAGTTTACATCTATATTATGTTCGACTAGTACGTGGCAGTCAAGGGTCATCCAGAGGACGTCGAATGTCCTTATGATTTGGACATCTCTTGCACATTCAAAGCTCTCGTGCATTGATCGTACATTGTGCGTTATGAGTCGATGCACGCACTATGCCGCAGAAATACAAGCAAATTGTCTCTAATGCCTAACAATGGGAAGCTAGGAGAGCAAAAGCATTAAATTAATTATTTTGCAATTTAGCACGACCTTTGCACGCACTGCTGGAGGTCTAGTAACGTTGCTGCCGGACACCGCGCGCAAAAGCCAATACTTTCGCCATTTTTTCGCTATGCTTTCGGTCTCGGTTACGTCATTTTCTTTCTCATACAAAGATGATTTATTTTTCAGTTATATCTATTAGTACACTGTTGAAAATACGTAACCTTTAACTTGCTGATGTATTACGACAGTTTATAAAGAAAAAAAGAAGCTTGAACTCGCAATAGCTTTGACTTCGCATCGCCACTGATATCAATTCAGACACGCGCCTCGATGCAAGTTCGCAGCAATGTTCCGGGCGCGAGCAGCGTGTGCTTTATTTGTGTCTTTTCGACTTTTGTGCGGTTGACCATGGCCCAAATACTGTACGTATATACTAGGCAGAACTGTACAGTTGCGTGCTGAAATTTAGAGCTGTGCTTCTGACTGCTATTTGTGGTACGTTCGTTCGCCTTGCGGAGCGCTTAAGGGAATGTTCTGGAGGCAATGTTTTGATGGTTAATTTTCACACATGTTTGTATCGCTTGGTTTCCAGCGTTCCTCTTCAAGTGTCAGGGATATTTCTCATTTGCAATGCCTATCTCTAAGTCTCTGGCAGCATTATGTTATTGGCACTTTTGTGATCTGAGAAGCTGCCTGACCAAAGTTGCCTATCAAGATGAACATTTCATCTCTGGATTCTGCTTGCGTGGAATTTATTTTACCATATATTTTTCAATGCAGCTAGAAAGTACTGGCTTTCTATCTTGAATCCGGTGGCCCCAGAAGCAGGTGCTGGCAAGCAGGCCATGCACTTTCGGTCATTAATTAGTATGCGATACTACCTCTTACTAATCAGTTTTATTGTTTTTAATTATAATTGTGGCACTGTGCCTACTAGTCATTTTGTGCCTACTCGTTAGTCATTTTTTGCCTACTCGTTACTTGTGTTTTAATAAAGTTTAATTTTCAAGAATCTGTTTTTGATTAGGTGTTTTTTTTTTAGATCCGCGTTTAACCTGTTTGTGTACAGCGAGAACATGTAATGAATAATTCCATACATGTGCGTGGCTGGGGGCCGATCATTTTTGTAATAAAGCTTTATCAGTTGTATAAATAAAAAAGTAACATTGGTATGACATTGTGAGTTTCACAGGTGTGCTTTACCTAGTGCTTACTGAACTCACTATTTTTCATTTATCCATTGCAGGATTTGTAATGATGCATAATGATCAAAATGCGGATTTACGGTTTTCTTATCACAGTTTTCTCATTTTGATGAGCGCTAGAACTATATATAAAAGTTGACAGTCACTTTAGCGAACACTGAAGAGGATGAAGGCAGAAGCCTGCGCACTCACGAAGCATTAATTAAATTATTTGTCATTCGCATGCGTTGTTACTTCTATTGTTTTCTGCTACCAAAGTTGTGGGCTCGAGTGCCTTAATTACCTGTGCCTTAATTAACTTCGTCATAATTAACACCAATGGTTGCGGGAACTACTCCCACCAAAGGTCGAGGGTTTGAGTGCCTTAATTGTATCTAAACTTTGTCTTAATTAACACCAAAAGTGGGTTCGACTTCCACCAAAGTTCGAGTGCCTTAATTAACTCTGCCGTAATTAACTTGCCTTAAGTAACTTCGCTCTAATGAACACCCAAGGTAGTGGGTTCAACTCTACCTTCACCATGTCAATTGGAATCCAACTTGGAGATAATTTGGAGATGTGGCCGGTTCGCCCATATCTCCAAGTGGTTTCGACTCCCAACAAAGGCCGTGGGTTAGAGTGCCTCAATTAACTCTATTTTAATGAACTGTGCCTTAATTCGCTACGACCTAATTAACACCAAAGGTCGAAGGTTCAATCCCCAATTTTGGTGCCACGACGCTGGACATCAGATTTTTCGACCATTAAGCCATCTAAGGATTTCACCTTAAGTGTTGCAGTTTTTATTTTCACATTCACACGTTTACACGTTAACAAAACATTTCAAGCAAAGTCACCAGCAACATGCCGACAATGGGGGTAACTGTGCCATTAGTGTGCCTCAGCAGATGTACCATCGAGGACAAATTAAATGCGAACAGCGGAGTGTGTGGCCGAAGCATAACTAAAGGTATACTGTGCATGTCGTCGGCCAGTCGTTGTGCACGTGCGTGGGGATGTAGTTCTCAAGGAAGAGTGCAGCGCTGCTCGCCCTATTGCAATAAACGTCACCCGTATTTTGTCCGAAAGTTGTTTTCTCTTCTCTCCTCGGGCAGTGCCATACCCACCTGGAGGTACAGTGTTATGGTGACTAGCACCATCGCTACATCTGTAGCGTGATATAGCTGGCATGCACCCAGCTTGCTAACGTGCATTGCTTTGCTTTTGTTACCACCATCAAAGCTGCCAGTGTCTAATCGTAATTTGAATAGCACGAAAAATGTATTGCATTGGATGCGCAACAACAGTGCCAGCCACCTTAACAGTAATCACATATAGGAATGGCACTGCAATGGTGGGCTGAGAATACAAGCTTCAAACAAAATACAGGTGACGTAATGCGCACTAGGACAAGCAGCCCCGCACTCCGCATCGAAACCACATGCATGTGTACAATGATCGCTGGCCGACGCCGCACACTGTGCTTTTAGTTACACTTTGGCCACACACTCTGCTGTTCGCATTTCATTTGTATTCGATAGTACATCAGCTGTGGCACTTGCAGGTATGCAGCTCATTATAGCCTCAACAGGAAAGATCCACTAGATGTTCTATGGACCTCCTGCATCCCCAAAAAGTACATCTATTAGAGGTCACTTATGTCCAGCTGCGACATCCTTTCAACGTTACAGCAACGTGATCTGGATGGGACTTAGATTACCCATGGTACGTATTTGTAATGTTGTTTGGAGAAATACAGATATCTATGGGATGTGTGCAATGTCTCAAACATGATGTTCTATAGACATCTATGGTACATTAATGGTTCACTGGGTGGCGTTCTGTGCATGGTTGGTGTGCCATTGTACGACAGTATAAATAGCGATGCTTTCTAGAAAGAAAATAAACTGTTAGAAGTTCAGCGCTCTGTTCTCTCTTCTGTCCCCTCTGCTGGCCTTGCACAGTCAACCTACCTTGGAGTTTGTTTGGACTATTGTGTTGTCGTTCCTTTGTCCCAAGAGCGCGTGTGAGACCCCACAACGGTGCTGATGCACACGAAAGTGACCGAAAATACTACTGGTGGCATTCTGGAAAGGTTTCATGTGGTCTATGCACGGCTAGCAGGCTTATATTTTTATGATTTCGTTTATCTCAAAACTGCACTTGACATGAAACTGGTTCCAGTTTTTACAGCTTTGAGTGAACGGGAGCATTGGTATCACTGTGCGTGCCACGACAGCTTCTTCAACAAGGCGCAGAGCTACAGGCCAGAGTAGACCTCCGAGTTGTGTTGGTTGGTGCCACCTGCCTTCCTCAATGCGATTTCCAGCAAAGCTGTAGGACTTTTCACTTTTCATAATGGTTTGAACACTTTCTATTGTTGCACTTTTGGCATTGACACTTTTCTCCATTATGTGTTTTCCAATGACAATTCTTTGTGGCTTTTGTCTTTACCTTAGTTTTGAAATTTCATGAGCATGAACATTTGTCAATGCTCATACCCTAACAGTTTTAGCCCAAATACACTTGGTAGTCCTCCCGTGGTGTTCCTTTGAAACCTTAGCATAGCTTGAACATACAATTAATGAAAAAGCTACCACAATTTGGCATAATGCGCCTATTCCACCCCTCATCTTCCCGACCCTCCAATTTTAAGCAGGCTTCTCCAAATAGGTGCAGTCGATTTCAAATGCTGCATTTTGGTCATTCAAGTGGTTCTAGTAAAAACTGTCGATTGGGTGGCCGACAAGTTCCAGTTTGCTGTGTGTGCTTTGCAACCCATCTGCGATGGCATTGGAGCAATAACTCACCCAACAATGAGCTCTACTAGATGCAGCCGGAAGCTTGAGTATGCCATTGGGTTTGCGGAAAATTTTATGTCTGTTGCAAGTTTTCATAAACAAGAAAAAGACAGCAATTAATCGAAGCAACTTTCAAGATTTCGCTATTGAAACCATGCAGCTCGAATCTGCAATTGAAAAGTTCATATTAAATGTTTCGTGGTCACACATTGTTATTTGAGTGGTAAAAACAGATGACATAACCCTGTGGCTCGCTGACCTGCATAGCGTTGCGACAAGCCACAGGTGTCCAGTCGTGTGGCTGGTAGCGCTGGTGGGCCCCCGTGTGTGGTGTGAGCAGGAACTCCGAGAAGGGCTGCGTCCCTTCGCACCACTGCACCAGGCCGCTGCGACGCGACAGCGGGACCACCTGTCACCAGAAACGCATCAAAAGTGTTTGTTTTTTTCTTAATGCAGTTCTTCGCATTGTATCTTCATTCCTACTTTTTGTTGTATTAGCCTAACATTGTCTCGTCCTATGTATTGTAGATGTTATTAGAATTGTACATATTATTACATTTTGTATTTTGTTTACTATTTATGTACCCCACTACCCTCTGTAATTCTCTCTGTGCTTCAGGGTAAAATAAATAAATAAAGGAATAAAAATATAAATAAAAGTACAGTCTGCTGAAAAAAGAGTCCAGTACAAGTTATCAAAGTAGGTGAAATTAAGCCGCGGTGATGGACCTGGTTCTTGGCCGCTGACACTTAAATCATGAACAGAGTTCATGAAAAATAAAAGACCTCTGGCCCTGTTGAAAAAAAAAAAAAACAATTCGAAGCGTCAATTGAAGTCTGTTTTGTCTGATTGCGAACGGACCATTTTTGGGCTCGTTCGCAGGGCCTGCCAATACTACCAGAATGCAGTAGAATATGGTCAAGTAGGGAGCTTCCGCTTGTGTAATAAAACATAGGCGCTGCAATAAAAAAACAGGCGGAAGCTTGCACTAGGCCGCACAAAGCTCAAGACACAGCAAAGCTGGCCAAAGTGCCGACACCGCGTTCCAATGCTGACAACGCATTCCAGCAGACCCGCTCCATGAATGCGTGTCTCTCTCCCAAACTTACGGCCGTCACTGCGCGTTGCATAGTGCAGCTTGCAACACCGACACCATGTTCCAATGCCGACACCACGTTCCACTGCGTTGCAATGCCGACAACGTGTTCCAGCAGACCCGCTCCATAAATGCGTCTCTCTCTCTCGCTTTCATTTTCTTTATCTCTCTCTCGAGCATAGCAAGCAAAACCTATTCTTCACTTCGCAGAGCATTGGCGCGAGCATGTGCGAACGCGCCAGCTGTGGATGAACAACAACAGACCGCATTCAAGAGTCTGAGGCTAATGTTGGCAGAAAAGGTGGCTGTGGCATTGCCTCACCTGAACAGGCCCTTTGTGATTGCAACAGATGCCAGGGGCACTGGCATATCGGCAGTGTTGTTGCAGGAAGTCGAAGTTGAACTCAGGCCTGTGTCATTTATAAGCACGACCCTCAGCGCTGCTGAAAAGAACTATACTGTCCAAGAATTGGAATGCCTCGCTGTAGTGTGGGATGTCGATAGATTCCGACCATATGTAGAATTCACATCATTTGAGGTGCACTGTGACCATGCATGATTGGCTTGGATGTTTACAACTACGCAGACATCGTGCAGAGTGCGACGTTGGGTATTGAGAATACAAGGGTTCAAGTGTACCATAAGGCATCGTAAAGGACGGGCCAACATCCCAGTGGATGCACTAAGCAGGTGCCCAATCCCTGCTGCCGAATCTGCTCAGCCTTGTTTGACAGAGGACTGGTTCCCCATTGAAGTGCAAGAGCCACAACAAATCATTCGTTTTGAACTAGCAGCCCCTGTTAACATGACTGACGTGTCCTCCTTCACCGACACTGCAAAGTTCCAGTTGGAACAACGCAAGGATCCACTGCTGCTGCAGCTGCTGCAATACTTAAAGTCTGGCTCGCTACCTGGTGACGCTAAAGAGTCCAAGAGGGTACAGGACCTAGCTGATGACAGCGAAATCTCGAACAATGGTATCCTTATGTACATGGTTGGTTGCCTGGCTTTCCCAACACTTACGAGATATGGTACTGAAAATGGAACATGACCAGGCCTTAAGTGGGCATTTAGGCTTCTCTAAAACTTGGAAGCGTGTGAAGAGCCGGTTCACATGGCTCGGAATCCGCTCCGATATCTCGCGTTACATCCGCAGCTGCCAGCAGTGTCAGGCTTTCAAACCTCTCCGGCAAAAACCAAAAGGACTGATGGACAGTTCATGGGCCACCCATCCCAATGCAGCAGCTAAGTGTGGACCCTATTGGGCCGCTACTCACAACCCCTCAGCGCCACAAGTACATCCTATTTTTTATTTATTTATTTATTAGTATACCCTCATGACCCAGAGGGCATTACAGAGGGGGTGGGTACAATGTAAATGAAGAACAAAACAATAAAAGGAATTCACTGTTGGTACTGGACAAGTTCACAAAGTTTGTGGAGCTTTTCCCGTTACGTGCGCCTACCTCCAAATTGACCATTCATAAAATGATCAATGTTTTTTGCCGGCATGGTGCGCCTAGCTCCATCTCTAGCGAAAATGAGAAACCGTTCATAAGCAAACTGTGGAAAGGCATTCTCCAGCACTGGGGAATCAAGGAGAGCCACACAGTCCCATACAGACCAGCAGGACAGACTGTGGAACGCCATAACGCAACGGTTAAACAATGCCTGGTGGGCTACTGCACTTCTCACAGGGACTCGGACAAAAGGCTGCCCGAAGTGGTGTTTGCAATGTGCACCTCTGAAAGTGTGGTTACTGGCTTTACGCTTGCATTCTTGTGCTATGGGAGGGAAATACTGACCCCGTGGAGCCATCACAATCAGGCAGCTGGCACTGAGGCACCCCCTTCTGCACCACATGCCCTAGCTGCTGAACTGGATGTGTACCTTCGAGATGCCTGGGCCTTTGCACAGGACCACCAAACTTTGGCACAAGCCAGCCAGGCAAAGTATTACAACAAAAAGCGCACTCCAGCTAGCTTCCAGGTTGCAGACTTGGTTCAGGGTTATGCGCTTGATTGGGCGGACCAGCTGCAGTTAGCGGCAGCCTAGACAGCAGGCGGCAAGGCTGGCATGCTTTCGTGGCCCCCAAAGGCAGGAGTAAGTCATGGCGGAAGGATGATGATGTATGGTGGTTAATGGCGCAAGGGCCAAGTATGGCCAAAGAGCGCCATGCCAGTGTTTGTGAGTTTGCAGTGGAGCAATGAATTCTGAGAAGTAGACGAGGCGTGGCTGTAAAGGGGCCTAAAAATAATCACTGTATAGTGTGTAAAATATACATGTACATTAGTCATGGCAATGACTAATGAGGTGTACTATGAAATGGAGAATGCATTGAGAAAGAAGAATACTATATTTAAAATATTTAAAATGCAGTAATTGGCAAGAAGCACTACTGCCTAAACAGAGCCCTTGAACCACAAGGGCCTGGAGGCATGTGCTATAAAAAGCTACTATCACAGCGGCACCCTCTGGAGAGAGGATGCGCTACGAACTAGTTGGGTTAATAACATGCAGGACCACATCGTTCAAAAATTTGACGACTGCTTTTGCATTAAAAAGCGGTTCTTCACCAAAAAACATAATGGGGTGAAGCGGGACATGATATTGGTACGCTTGTGGAAAATATTTCTTTCTTTCTGTTTTGGCTTCCCGGCACTCCACGAGGACATGGAGGATGGTCAGCCTCTCACCACATCTACCACAGGTTGGTGGTTCATCACCAGTAAGAAAAAATTGTGGGTGCCAACTGTGTGTCCTATTCTGAGACGACAGAATAGGACATCAGTTCGCCGTGTTCTCATTGCGGAGGGCCAGAAACCTAACTGTGGCTTAATGAAGTGAAGCTTATTATTTGTTTCTGCATCCCACAGACGTTGCCAATGGCTTCGCACTTTCTTACGCAAGAAATGTTTCAAATCTGTTGCAGAAACAGCAGCTGTAGGATTAGTAGCGTGCGATGTTATTGACGTAGCCATTCGGTCAGCTAGCACATTACCCTCAATGCTTCTATGGCCAGGCACCCAGCATATAATGATACGCTGGTTAGATACATACGCTCTACACAGTACGGAATAGAGCTCAATGAGTATAGGATTTTTCTGCTTACAGGGTGACTTTAAAGCGTTCACGATACTTAGAGAGTCTGTAAATATGATTGCTTTTTGAAGTTTAGATTTCCTTATATGCCTCACAGCTGACAATAGTGCATAGGCCTCAGCCGTAAAGATACTTGCTTCCGGGTGGAGTACACCGGATTGCGAGAGGGATGGGCCGACGGCTGCATACGACACCCCGTCACGTGACTTAGAAGCGTCTGTATAAAACTCTGTGCATGTGTACTTGGACTGGAGTTCAAGGAAATGCATTTTGATATGTGCCTCTGGTGCGTGCTTAGTGACCTCTACGAACGATGTGTCACACTCTATGAGCTGTCACTGCCACGGCGGTAACAGTTTCGCTGGAGCCATAAGACAGTGTTCAAGCAACGGAACACCCACTTCCTCACTAAGATTCCTCACACGCAAAGAGAAGGGTTTTCTCAATGCCGGTCGATTTTGGAAGAGTGTGGCAGTGGTCATGTTGTTTATGGTTGAATAAGAGGGATGTTCAATGTTCGTGTGTACTCTAAGAAAATATATAAAACTACTATATGAACGCTGCAGATGAAGTGACCACTGATTCGACTCTACGTAGAGGCTCTGGATCGGACTTGTTCGGAAAGCACCGGTCGCGAGGCGGATGCCCAGATGGTGAACGTGGTCTAGAATTTTTAATGCACTTGGCGTTGCGGAATTATAAACTATAGCTCCGTAATCAAGGCGTGAGCGGACAAGACTGTTGTACAAGTTCAGGAGGAATTTTCGGTCACTACCCCATGTTGCGCGCGACAAAATTTTTAAAAGGTTCATCGTCTTCAGACACCTTGCCTTCAAATATTTAAGATGGGGGATAAAGGTAAGCTTCGAGTCTAGAATTATTCCCAGGAATTTATGCTCACTGCTCACAGATAGTTCCTCTTGATTAATTGTGAGATTTGGCACTGGTGTCATGCCTCTTTTGTTTGAGAAAAGTATGCACGTACTTTTCTTTGCATTTATTTTAAATCCATTTACATCAGCCCATTTAGACAGTTTGTTTAATCCAAGCTGTACCTGTCGTTCGCAGATAGCAATGTTGCATGATTTGAAACCTATCTGTACATCATCAACATACACAGAATAAAACATGCTGCGTGTAATAACTATACAGGGAGTTCATTTTTACAATAAAGAGTGTGCAACTAAGCACACCCCCTTGTGGCACACCAGCCTCCTGGGTGAATGTTCTAGATAAAACATTGCCCACTCTTACGCTAAACGTCTGGTTAGACAAGTAGCTTTCGACTGTGTTTAACATACTTCCACGGACCCCCATCGCGGAAAGATCTCGCAGAATCCCGAAGCGCCATGTCGTGTCGTACGCTTTCTCTAGAAAGACCGAAAGTAAAAACTGTTTATGTATAAACGCATTTCTGATGTTTGCTTCGATGCGAACAAGGTGGTCTATTGTTGACCTACCTTCTCGGAAGCCACACTGGAAGGGGTCTAGCATTTTGCCATTTTCTAGGAAACAGATTAGGCACCGGTTTACCATTTTTTCATACAACTTGCACAGGCAGCTTGTTAGCGCTATTGGCCTGTAGCTGCTAGCTAATAACGGGTCCTTGCCTTGTTTAAGAATCGGGATGACTATGGCTTCTTTCCACAAGGACGGAATATACCCAGCCGCCCACATGGCATTAAAGAGAGAGAGGAGTGTTGTCAGTGTTCCGGGGTGTAAGTAACTAATCATTTCGTACATGATACGGTCGCCACCTGGCGCCGAGTTGTTGCAACAAGCGAGAGATGCTTTAAGTTCGGCTAAGCTGAATGGTCTGTTGTAAGCCTCATTTGATGAACCTTTGCGATTAAGGGGCTGCCGCTCTTCGCGTTCTTTGAACTTCAGGAAAGATTGTGTATAGTGCGATTCACTCGATACATATTCGAAGTGTTTGCCTAGACTATCCGCCTGGTCTTCCAGGCTATCACCTTGGCTATTTACAAAGGGTAGGGGATGTGACTCCCGACCTATTAATTTATTTACCCTATTCCAGACTTTCATTTTATCGGTGTACGAATTTATGCTGGAGATGTACTTTTCCCAGCTCTCTCTTTTAGCACGTCTGCGCGTTCTCCCGCCCTGCGATTTTGCTTGTTTAAAATTAATCAAGTTTTCGGCTCTTGGGGAGTTGCGAAACAATCCCCAGGCTTTGTTTTGCTTTTTACGTGCTTTTTGGCATTCCTCGTTCCACCAAGGCAGGCGACGCTTATTAGCCAGTCCATTAGTTTGTTGTATGCACCTTTCTGCAGCATCAGTGATAAAACCTGTTATATATGCCACAGCATCGTCTATGTTAAGAGAGGCAATGTCATCCCGGCTTAAATATGTTATTTCTCGAAGAAGTTGCCAGTTAGCAGAGTCAACCTTCCATCGGGGAACATGTGGCGAGCATCCATCTTGTTTTGTTAAGCTTAGCATAATTGGAAAGTGGTCGCTCCCAAAAGGGTTTTTCAGAACGGACCACTCCAGGTACGGAATTAGTGTACTCGACACGACACTTAAATCTATGCAGGAGTATGAATTATGCGCCACGCTGTAGTACGTTGGCTCTTTCTTATTAAGTAAACATGCTCCTGAGGAAAAAAGAAAGTTTTCAATTAGGTGACCTCTTGCATCACAACGTGAGTCTCCCCACAAAGTGTTATGTGCGTTTAGATCTCCGACAACTATGTATGGCTCCGGAAGTTCATTTATGTAGTTTTGAAATTCGGTTTTCTGTAGCTGATAATTGGGAGGGATGTATATAGAGCTGATAGTGATCAGCTTGTCAAACAACACCCCTCGGACAGCAACTGCCTCTAGGGGCGTACGAAGTTTTAATTCCCGGCAGGCAATACCTCTATCGACTACAATAGCCACACCACCGGAAGACACGACTGTGTCATCGCGGTCCTTACGAAAAATGGCATATTGTCGGAGAAAATCTGTTTGCGTGTGTTTGAGGTGTGTTTCTTGGACACACAGCACCTTTGGATTATACTTATGTAGGAGTTCTTTGATGTCATCGAGTTTGTGGAGGAGTCCTCGGACATTCCACTGTAATATTTGTGTATTCATGTTGGAAGTGTTTTTTTGTGCTGTGTGTTTAAAAGAGACTAATTTAACTTACAGAGCCCTTGTTAGGCCCGGTGATGCGGGCTTTTTCTTTTTTGGAGCGATCGCGAGATTCTCGCGGCTTATTTGGCGCTTGCGGCGCTGTCTGGCAGGTTGTTGTGTCCATCGCCTCTTGCGAGGCGCTGGACACGCGCTCTTGCGAGCGGTTGGTTTGACGGGAAGGCCTCGTTTCGAGGGACGAGGCCCTTGAGGCCACCAGCCCGGAGGTCGATGGCCCCTTCTTGTGAGTTGGCGGAACAGCGCGAGCTGCAGCCGCAGGGGGGGGGGGGGGGGGGGCGGATGGCGTCACTGCCGGCTCACTGTGTGTGGGCCGGACAGCCGCCGGAAGCCGTTGTGACGCTGCCCCCTGATGCGCCACTTCGGCAAAGGCTTTCTTTGGCAGGTAGGATACCCGCCTGCGTGCCTCCTTGAACGTTAGATGTTCCTTTACTTTAATTGTTACAATTTCTTTTTCTTTTTTCCAGGATGGGCACGACCGCGAGTATGCGGCGTACTCCCCATCACAGTTCACACAGTGGAGAGAGTTTTCGCATGATTCAGAGAGATGCTCAGTTGCACCGCATTTCGCACATGTCTGACGGCCTCGCCAGTTCTGCGAACTGTGGCCGAATCTTTGGCATTTGAAGCATCGAAGAGAGTTTGGCACGTATGGCCTGACACGTAACTTAATGTATCCGGCTTCAATGGTCTCGTGTAGAACACTAGAACCAAAAGTAAGGATTATATGTTTTGTCTTTAGCTCCTTGCCATCGCGCCTCATCTTGATTCGTTTTACAGTCAAAACATTTTGTTCTTTGAATCCTTCCAAAAGTTCATCTGCGGTGAGCTCCAACAGGTCGTCATCAGAAATAACACCGCGGGTGGTGTTCATGGTGCGGTGCGGGGTCACAGTCACAGGAAAGTCTCCAAACGACACTAGATTCTGTAGTTTGTCATGCTGTTTCTTATCGCGGAGTTCCAGGAGGAGGTCACCGCTGGCCATCCTCGTCGCCTTGTAACCTGGTCCTATAGTCTCTGTCAGAGCCTTTGCAACGATAAAGGGTGAGATCACTCTCACGGTCTTTTCAGTTTTCTCACTGTGTACCACGTGGTAGCGTGGAAAGTTCTCAACTTGTCGGCCCAAAAATTAAAAAACTTCTTCGGTGCGCCCCCTCTTTTGGGGGCGATCAGAAATCGCGGGAAAAGAATTAGCCATGCAAATATTCATGTTTCGGCAGAAACGCCAGCCACCCACCATGGAGTCCTACTAGGGGACGCTGCAGTGCCTGTAAACATAGGCCCTGCAGACGCCAGCTGTACGTCACCACTATAACCGAATATGAAATAACCTAGGCAGGCTACTCACACAGGGTTAACCCTCGCTGCCAAGAAGATCGGAAGGAATATAGAAGAGAGGAGAAGACAGGAAAGAATAAAAGTAAGAGAGAAAGACGAAGGTTGGAGAGGAGGATAGGAAAAGGCAACTACCGATTTCTCCCGGATGGGTCAGTCCAGGAGTGCCGTCTACGTGAAGCCGAGGCCAAAGGGGTGTGTTGCCTCCGCCGAGGGGCCATAAAGGTCCAAGCACTCAGCATCGGCTCAACCCCCAGGATCCCCTTTTCCCCGGACACGGCTAAGCCACGCATGGTTAAACGTGGGAGGGTGCAACCCTCGTGTGCTCGGGTACATGGTGGCGCAACTCACCAAACGCCTGCTTGCGCAGACGCCCCTGCGGGGTATGGCGGAAGGACCAGGAGCAGCAGGCCTTGAGGTCAGCAACAGGCTGGCATGGTAGGATCGGGGGCAGCTGACTTCGTGGTCCGGAAGACTGGTGGCACAGTGGAGCCACGCACAGGGAGAAGACTGGACGCAAGGGAAAGGACAGGAAAGCCCCCCGGCATAGCCGGCATGCCAAGGAAGTTGCCCGCCTGGCTGACTGCCCAAAAAGGGGCGTTTGTCACACGATACGATGAGTCTGAGTATTTTCGTAAGGTCACTCACAGTACTTGACGTCGGAGGCGTCGGCGCTTGTAGACTTGAAGCGCTGTTTGTATGACGGAATCGTACAGGCGGCAAGCAAACGTGCAGATGAACTGCTTGCATGACAGCATGGCAGATCCACGCGGTCAGCAACGCGGCACCGTGGCCACGACCCCAGCAGGCGGTTGTGCCGGACCCTCTCACGTGGCTCGCCCGAACTTCGCACTCTCGACCAAGGCCATCTGGCACCGCTTGGCTCGAACGCTCGTTCACCGCAGGAACAGCACCGACCCGTTCAGCCTGGTCTGCATCTCAGCTGTGGCCGGAACACAGGTTCACCGTGGGACACGCCAGTCTCGTCCCGGCTGGTCTGGTAGCACCGGCTCGGTCAGTTTTGTGCCTCAGGCCGAACCCGTACACGCCCTGGTTAGCCTGGCAGCGCTAGCTCAGCCGTTTTCGTTCCGAAGGTCCCGAGCTCCCATGCACGTTCGTCACGAACTCGCGCATTCTCTTCTTCGTGGCTTCCGTTGGCTTCTTCCAAGTTGGAATACTACTTTCTTACTACACTTCCCCCAACTTCAGTACGTTGTACACACATATCTAACAGTACCTGGACGTGCGATAAAAGTTCCAACACAAACTAACAACACATTACAATGGACGAATTACCACACCACCGATCCCTTAAAAAAGAATAAAACAGTGTGTGTACAACGGCAATACGTCACAAATGTTCAGTAAATGCCGCGCTACTATAGTCTGCGCCGACATTGTTCCCACCGGCTTACATTCCGGCTTGTATGTGAGACTCGGTGCAGACGACCTTCATGTTCCTGGAGCAGTCCTGCCCCTAAGCTTCGTGAAGACGCATCTGTGTGTAAAACAAACGGCTTGTGCAAATTTGTGGATTTCAGGACAGGCTGCGTCTTTCCTGGTGTTACATGTGGTACGTCACTGGGAGAATCCTGGTTTATCGCACGATCAGTCGGCCGAGCGGTCATGGTGCCTGCAACCATTTGTTGGCTTAGTGGTTTGCGCTCTTCATATTTCTTGAACATATTTATATGAAAGGGCATGACCTTATTTCCAAGGTTCACAAGGTAATCAAGTTTACTACGTTTCTCGATAACTAGAAACGTACCTTTCCAAGAGAGCACCAGTTTGTTCTTATCGGCTGGCAATAATACTAGCACCCGGTCACCTGGAATGAGTTCTCGCTTCCTCGCCTTCTTGTCATAATAGCCTTTCTGCAGCTTTTCCGCCTTCTCTAGCTCTTCGTGCGTTCCAGACGCCGCCGAAGCTCCATCATGTAGGTATATGTCGTCTTTGACTCTTCGTCCAGGTGAGCGTTAGTCCACAGCTCC
Source organism: Dermacentor silvarum (assembly GCF_013339745.2). NCBI lineage: Eukaryota > Metazoa > Arthropoda > Arachnida > Ixodida > Ixodidae > Dermacentor > Dermacentor silvarum. The sequence continues at coordinate 172,811,866 of NC_051161.1, read as the reverse complement.
TTGAGAACAGCCATGGGCCCTCAAACATGTCGGCCATATAGTAGCTCAAACGGAGAGAACCCAGTGCTACTTTGCGGAAGCTCTCTATAGGCGAACAGTAATGGCCCAAGGTAGCGGTCCCAGTATTTTGGACGCTCTTGACACATGCGCCCTATCATGCGTTTTAATGTGCCATTAAAGCCCTTGACCAGACCATTAGCGATCGGATGGTAGGGCGTCGTAGGCAGTTGCTTCAACGACAGTAGTCGACTAAACTCTTTCATGACTGTCAACATGAAAGAAGAGCCGCGATCACTGATGATCTCCCTTGGTATGCCAATGCGGGAGAACATTTCTAGGAGGCCCTCTGCAACCTGCCTCGATTCAATTGTGGGTAGTGCAACTGCGTCGGGGTATCACGTTGCAAAATCTACCATAGTCAGTATATAACGATTTCCTTTGTCAGAGGTTGGGGACAATGGACCGATGATGTCGACACCAACTCTCTTGAAGGGTATGTCGATGATAGGCATGGTGCCCAAGGGAGCGCGTCCCACCAGATGACGAGGAACCGTCCGTTGGCATACGTCACAAGATTTCACGAACCGCTTTGTGTCGGACTGGACACCAGGCCAGTAGAAGTCTCCGGTTACCCTGCTTACTGTTTTCGTGATGCTCTGGTGACCGGCTAAGATGCCTTCATGTGCTAATTTCAGCACTATTTCCCTCAGTTGTTGTGGCACCACGAGTTGCTCCAGTTCCTTCTGACAAAGTAATTTGTGTTTGTGGAATAGCATCCCATCACGAAAGAGGAACACCGTTTCCCGATGGTTCGACATGATTTTCTTGCCAACAACCTCGAAACAATTTCAGAGCGTGTCATCGTCCCCCTGATATTTTTAAGCGTCTCGCTTCCTACAAGGAAAGCAGGCAGTGACATCACAGGTAAGGTTGTGCCTTCCACGTCCTTTGTGCCCGCTGCCTGTATGTTATCTCTGGTTCGGCAATCGTTTTTAAGGCGTCATCTTGTAGCAACTCCTTGGGTTTTGCTTGGGTCGCTGTACGATCACCGGATACTCTCTGCGCCCTGTTATCACGATCATCTTTCATGCAGTTAATTCTTTGTCCTTGCTCGATCTTCATGCGAGCATTGAAGTGAAGCTGTGACTCATTGAGAGGTAACGTATTCTAGTAATGCCTCGCCTTTGATGTTTCCCAAGATCACGTCATATATTCGGTCTGCCATGCATTTCACAAGTCCCTCACCTACAAAAAACGGGCTCCGTAAAAAGACTTTGGCTTCCGGCAGGTACCGCACACTATGATCCGGTAAATACACTGGGCTTGTTGTTCCAGCAAATTTCTCCTTAGGAACTGAGGGGTCTCACATGTGCTCTTGGGACAAAGGAATGACAACACAGTAGTGCAAACAATCAAAAGGGCATTTATTGCACCTTTCATACACTAATACACACTAGCCGAATTACAACCAATTGAACAATCACACGGGCGCGCGACAAATCAAGGAAGTCCGACTCACCGCGACCCGATAGCGAGCGAATACGTTCGCCCCATGCTATGACACCATCGCCTAGTCGTTCACGTGTACAGTCACGCGAACGGTGGCGCGCTCGAACGATCCGTGTTCGTCCATACCGGTGTCCCGCTCTTAGCCTCGCACGACGGTCGCGCGAAGCGGACCGGCCGGCGCACGTGCGATGCGTTCGTGCGTGTTGGTCGCCGATCCCAAGCCAAAGAGAGAGCGCCTTCGACCTTTTTCTCCCAAGTGACCCCGCCGTTCGGTGGCGCCAGCATCGCGACACTAGCGCAGCATCGCGACACTAGCGCCATCTCTCGCAACGCGCCGCAACCACTGCAGGGCTTAGCCACGCAGAGAAGCCGGACTACAGGAGACATGCGGGGAAAACAACATCAGGGGACGCGTGAGAGTCGCGCATCCCCACAACCCCCCAACCTTAAATCACCACACATACGCCGGCGAAACATGTCACAATGCCTATCAACGCGCGCGTCGCGAACAAAAGTTAGTACATGCGACGGTGGCGCCGCCGAGTAAATGTCCACGCGTTATCCACAAGGTGCGAGCCGACATTGACTCTGGGGTTCACCGCTGGCGTCCGTTGGTCACAGCACCACGTCTGCAGATTCGATGGCACGACTATAGCCCAGGACTCCGGAAACGGCGACGCAGAAGTCGGCACGAGCAAGCGTCGCTCGCGCCCTGCTGACGAGAGCCGCAGTAGCCGTTGGTGACTGCCGGCTCTTTTCCCAGCCGCCGAGGGTTGCGAGCCGGACATTGGCGGCCCCCGAAGTCGCTGTGCCGAATTGACCACAGACATCTCCAAAGCCTGGGGTAGCTCGACTGTAGTCCGGGGCAGCAGCGCTGACGATGTGCAGGTGACAGCAAACCAGGGGTGACACCGCTCACGCTGCGTACACTCAACGCACTCGACAAACACTAAAGTAGTGCAAGGGAGAGGAATTCGGCATACGCATCGCCCACGTGGTACGATGTTCAATTCGGCTAGCGAAATTTCGGACGGCATTTCAGATGCTAAGTTCACGTGAACAAAGTTTACTTTCTTGAGTCGAACGAGTAATTTCAATTCGTGCGAGGTGAACTAATGAGGGAAGCAATGTGCGACATCTTAACACCACGGTCCACCAGGTTGTGTCCCTCAACGTGCGACAGGCGGCTTTGTTAAGCCTTAGGCCTAATGCGTCGCTACTTTGACAACAACCGGCATCCAAAAAAAAAAAACAACACCCAAAATGGGCACAAGAACAGGCAGCCGCGAGGAGACGTTAGCTCTGTGAGGTGGTCCTACCCCGCTCGGTGCACACAGCATCCGAGTTGATGGCGCCCACCGTCCCAGAGGGTGTCGGAGCGCCCGGTGCCAGGCCGCAATACCAGTCAGCCCGTAGCGGCACCCGTGGCCACCCGGCTCCCTGAGCCTCGACTTCCGAAGTCAAAGATATAGAAGAAGCTATTTACATAAGAAATTCGGACCACCCACGAGGCTTCCGTACTCACTCGCTTCAGGCTTGCCAATGCTCCGCGGGCGCTAGGCCTCGCTCTCCCAGGATGCAGACCACGTGGCTCTCGTACCGACGAGTGTACTTCAAAACACTCGCGAAAAGGCTTAGCATGTTGAAAAGTTCAAACACGCTACAGCAACCGTCGCCTCGCTCAAGAAAGCACACCGCCGACACTAGCGATCAAAATCTACGCTAGGACTACACTTCGGTTGAAACATCTCGAACCGAGCAAAACTGTTAAAATTATCGTCCGATGCCCCAAGAGGTCCACGTTGGGCAGCCAGATGAGGGGTCTCACATGTGCTCTTGGGACAAAGGAACGACAACACAGTAGTGCAAACAATCAAAAGGGCATTTATTGCACCTTTCATACACTAATACACACTAGCCGAATTACAACCAATTGAACATTCACACGGGCGCGCGACAAATCAAGGAAGTCCGACTCACCGCGACCCGATAGCGAGCGAATACGTTCACCCCATGCTATGACACCATCGCCTAGTCGTTCACGTGTACAGTCACGCGAACGGTGGCGCGCTCGAACGATCCGTGTTCGTCCATACCGGTGTCCCGCTCTTAGCCTCGCGCGACGGTCGCGCGAAGCGGGCCGGCCGGCGCACGCGCGAAGCGTTCGTGCGTGTTGGTCGCCGATCCCAAGCCAAAGAGAGAGCGCCTCCGACCTTTTTCTCCCAAGTGACCCCGCCGTTCGGTGGCGCCAGCATCGCGACACTAGCGCCATCTCTCGCAACGCGCCGCAACCACCACAGGGCTTAGCCACGCAGAGAAGCCGGACTACAGGAGACATGCGGGGAAAACAACATCAGGGGACGCGTGAGAGTCGCGCATCCCCACAGAACTAAGGCTTGTCGCATGACAACCGTATTGCAGCCGGTGTCCCGTAGCACTCTAACTGGGCTATTTTCCAGAGACCCTTTGGAAACGGGCAAGTTCCCGTTTCCACCAGCTGTAACACCTCGGACCACCGAAGTGTTCACGACGGGAATCTTCTCTCCATCTTGTAGAACTACGTAACCCTCGTCTGTTGAGCTTGCATCTGTTTTTTCTACAGAGACCATACATGATGCTTTCTTCTTGCCTACCCTTCCGGTAGATGACTTATCACGGCTTCGAGGCAACGTGTCATTTCGGTCATGCACTGGAAAACCTCTTCTGGTCCGAGACCAGCAGTCAGCTGCTCTATGACATTTCTTGTCACACAAGAAACAACGGCTAGTGGTCGTCTCTGTTTTCCTCGCCCGCTCCGGCTTCGACGCTGACGGCCCTGTTTCCTCGGGAATATGTTCTTTGCTTAAGTTCGAGGGCGCCTGCGCTTCCATAAAGCTGTCAGCGGTCTCACACAGCGAACTCAGCGTCTTGCAGTCTTTTTCCTTGAGAAATATTCTGAGTGCTGGAGAACAGCTTTCATAAACTGCTCGCTTATTATTAATTCTCTCAAGCTAGAATAGCTTTTCTCCGTCTTGCCCATTTCTAGCCAATGGTCAAACTAGCCGGAAAGTCTAGCAGCAAACTGCAGGCCTGACTCGTTGTCATCTGGCTTGGCTTGGCGAAATTTTTCCCGATAACCCTCTGCGGTGTACCGGAACCGCTGCAGTAACACCGCCCTTAGCTGATCATAATTCAGTGCAGCTGTCGGATCTAACCGGCCTATCACGGTTAGTGCCTCTCCGGTCATGCATAGGCTCATTGAAAGAGCCCACTACTCAAGGGGCCACCCTTGACACGTCGCGACTCGTTCGAACCGCTGCAGGTATGCGTCGAGGTCGTCGCGTGCCTCATTGAAGGGAGGTATCAGTTTATGAGGATTGCAGCCGCCCCATACACCTGTGGTGTTAATGCGAGATCCTCCTGGTTCATCAGCCTCAGTAGACTGTCACCTGTTCATATTTTCCTGAAGTCGAAGCTTCAGCTCTAGGATCTTCAGCTCCTGTTCTTGAACTTTCTGTTGCTGCTCTAAAAGTCTCTGTTGTCGCTCTGCATTTTCCTTCGCGACCTCACGTTCCTTAGCGTGCTCGTCGCGAGCATGCACGCACTCTCGCTCTACCCAGTCTCTGAGCTCAGCATTCTCAAGCCCTAGCTCTTGGCCAAGTGCAAAAAGTTTTTCCTTTTCCATGACCCAGCTCCGTATCTGAGTAATGGCTTTGGATGTTAATAAGCAATCCTGGCAGGCTTGCCAATTGTTGTGGTTCGTGGGCCCAGGGACTCAGATACAGGAAGCAAAGCTATAGACAGGACAAACATTTATCAACGACAGACGCCAACAATTACACTTACGATGAGTTAACAAGACACTGTGGCTATTTGTATAACGGTCCACGCAGTCCACGACTCACGCAAGTTGTCACAGCGCATGTCTCACTGACGATACGATGAGTCTGAGTATCTTCGTAAGGTTGTCGAGAACCGAGGGGTCGCAGCGGAGCGCCAGAACAAGGAGACCAGCTCGGCAGGCGTTTAGAACCGACTGGCGCGTGCGGTGCTTGCGCCGTTAGCACGCGCCGCCCAACTTTATTGTCGTCGTCATTCGCAGCCAGCCCCAAAGCGCTGGCCAAGAACGCCGACCTAAGCGTCCCCGCTTAGCAGCGTCGGTGGGCGCTACAGGGCCCCCCACCCAGACGGAACGGCGAAATGTACTCGTCGACGAGGCAGAGAAGGAGCTGTCGTAGTTGCAAGCATATCGACGGGTGCGCCGGCGACGTCCACGAGGAGCTCCTTGGGAGGCGTCTCGACGTAGGCCGGTTTGAGGCGGTCTAATGAAACGACCTCTTCGCGACCATTCAAAACGATGGTGGCGGACTTCTGCGTCTTGTGAAGGACACGGTACGGGCCGTCGTAGGATGGTGTAAGAGGCGCCTTTACAGCGTCGCGTCTGAGGAACACGTGGGACGAAGACGCAAGGTCCGGGTGCAGAAAGATGCTGTGGTCCGATGATCGAGGCGGTACGGGGCGCAGTTGCTGAATGCAGTCCTGCAGGCGGTGGAGGTACTGTAGCGGCTGGGGTGAGGGGGTCGAAGGAACGAACAAGTCTCCAGGAAGCCGCAGGGGAGCGCCGTAGACGAGTTCGGCCGCTGAACAGCCAAGCTCACGACGAAGGACGGCACTTAAGCCGAGAAGCACCATAGGAAGGTGGTCGACCCAGTGGTTGCGATCAAGGCGCGCAGTGAGGGCAGCCTTGAGCTGGCGATGGAGCCGCTCAACCATGCCGTTGGCACAGGGATGGTATGCAGTGGTACGGCAGTGCTTAGTGCCAAGCAGGCGGCTGAGCGAAGTGAAGAGTGTGCAGTCAAATTGCCGGCCGCGATCAGTTGTCACAATAGTGGGGCAGCCGAAGCGGGAAACCCATGCTGAAACGAAGGCTTTGGCGACCGTTTCCGCAGTGATGTCCGGAATGGGCACGGCTTCGGGCCAACGTGTGAAGCGGTCGATCATTGTTAGAATGTAGCGGCAGTCGTGAGAGTGAGGAAGTGGTCCAACCAAATCGAGATGGACGTGGTCAAAGCGGCAGCCAGGTGGCAAGAACGACTGCGTGGGAGTCTTCGTGTGGCGGGTCACTTTGGTGGTCTGGCATGCGAGGCACGAGCGTGCCCACTGGCGAACATCGGTGTTAATGCTTGGCCAGACATACCGCTCTGTAACGAGGCGCTGCGTGGCTCGGATGCTGGGATGACAGATGTCATGAAGTGATTGGAACACCGCACGACGGAAGGCAGCCGGAACGAAGGGTCGAGGTGCCGCCGCTGACGTGTCGCACCAGAGGGAACCAGGCACAAACGGGTGAGGAACGAGTTGTAGACGGAGGGAACGGGGATGGTCACGCAGCGCTTGCAACTCAGGGTCTGCCATCTGCGCACGAGCTAGACCTTCCCAATCCACAGTCGATGTAGAAGTGCCAAGGGAGGTGATGCGTGAAAGTGCATCAGCTGCCTCGTTGTCGGTGCCTTTGACGTGCCGGATATCCGTTGTGAACTCCGATATATAAGCCAGTTGACGAAGTTCACGTGCGACGTACTTGGAAGAGTTTGTACGGAAGACATACACGAGAGGTTTATGATCCGTGAGAACATAAAATGGCAGGCCCTCCAAGAAGTGTCGGAAGTGCTGGATGGTGGTGTAGATGGCGAGCAGCTCGCGGCCAAAAACGCTGTAGCGAGTCTCGGCAGGTTGGAGCTTTCGAGAGAAAAAACCCAGTGGGCGCCACTCGGAGTTGATTTTCTGCTGGAGAACAGCGCCGATGGCCACACTGGAAGCATCCACCATGATGCGGGTTGGCACGTTAGTTCTCGGGTGTACGAGAAGTACCGCATCGGCGACGGCTTGTTTAGCAGCCCTGAAAGCAGCGGCCGCTTCGGGAGACAAGGAAATCGCAGATGAGGAGCCCTTGGTCGTGCGAAGAAGGTCAGTCAGTGGGTGTAGAAGCTCAGCGCAGTGCGGAATAAAACGTCGGGAGAAATTCACTAGGCCGAGGAACTCACGCAGCTGGCGTAGGGTAGTGGGTGCTGGGAAGTCTTTCACGGCCTGGACGTGAGAAGGCAAAGGGCGTATTCCCAGCGCCGAGATGTGGTGTCCCAGGAACTCGAGCTCGGAAGACCCAAATACGCATTTCTGGGGGTTTACAACCAGGCCAAATTGTTGAAGGCGTTGAAAGAGTTCCCGGAGGTGACGCTCGTGATCTTGTGGATTGGGACTCGCGACGAGGATGTCGTCGATGTAGGCAAATACAGCCGGGAGGCCACGCGTTACCTCGGCGATGAATCGCTGGAACGTTTGAGCTGCGTTGCGTAACCCAAAGGGCATGCGCACATACTCAAACAAGCCGAAGGGTGTAGTAATGGCTGTCTTCGGGATATCGGCAGGCTCAACGGGGATTTGGTGATAGGCCTTGACAAGGTCCACTTTACTAAAGATTTTGCATCCTTCCAAATGGCCTGTGAAATCTTGGATGTGTGGAAGGGGATAGCTATCGTGGACCGTGTGAGCGTTGAGCGCCCGGTAGTCACCGCACGGACGCCAGTCACCCGGTTCTTTCTTGGGCACCAGATGCAGTGGGGAGGCCCAACTGCTGGAGGAAGGGCGAATAATACCTAGCTGGAGCATGTGCTCGAATTCCCGTTTAGCAATGGCCAGACGCTCACCGAAGAGGCGGCGTGGACGAGCTGCGACGGGCGGACCACGCGTGACAATATGGTGGGTGACGCTGTGCTTGGGTGGCTGATTTAAATTGCAGGGCCTCGTCACTTCAGGGAAATCTGCGAGGATTCGAGCGTACGGGCATGAAGGGATCAGCGTGCGGATGCCAGTGGGAGCGACAGCCGACAGAACGCCAGCGATGGAGAGGCGCGTCTTGCTGTCAATCAGGCGATGGCGGCGCATGCTGACGTCGAGGTCGAAATGGGTCAGGAAGTCGGAGCCGAGGATAGGCTGATGAACGTCGGCCACGATGAAGACCCACCGGAACGTGCGCCGCAGGCCAAGGTCGAGAGTGAGGGAGCGCAGACCATACGTGGCGATGGAGGTAGAGTTTGCCGCGCGTAGCGTAGGTCCAGGTGACTTAGAAACGCGGTCACGCTTGGAGGACGGCAGTACACTGACCTCGGCACCCGTGTCTACAAGGAACCGCAGGCCGGAAATGCGATCCGTGACTATGAAAAGGCGGCCGGGTTGTAAGGCGAGGTCACATGCCGCCGTCAGTGATCTCGCGGTGCGTTTCCCGACCATTCGCATGGGGACTTGCACCGACGGGCGCGGTGCTGGAAAGTGCGATGGTACCAGCAGATAGGCGAGCGTCGAGGACTGTGCGAGCGGCGACTGGTCGGGGAAGAGGGACGGCGGCTGGGACATGAGGTAGAGCCGCGCTGGGCATGGGAGGACGTCCGAAGGGCGTCGATGGAAACGGCGAGCTGGTCGATCCGGGACTCTAAGCGGGCTATGATTGAGGACTGTGGCGTTGAAGAGAGGGCGGCGACTGAAGGAGAAGTCGCGTCGTGGACTCGATCAGCGAGCTGGGCGAGGCGGTCGAGGGTCAAGTCCTCTGTAGCAGCCAAGACAAGGCGGGTGGACTGTGGTAAGCGCTGCAAGAAGAGCTCCCTCAACAGCGCACCGTTCGGGTCGACCTTGCTTGTGCCCAAGAGCTGTCGCATGCTGTTGAGCAGCTGGGAAGGGCGGCGATCTCCAAGGTCCTCGGATGTGAGCAGGTGCTGGAGGCGCGCGCTCTCGGACGCCGTGGTGCGTTCTAAAATGCTCTGCTTCAGTTGCTGGTACGGGGCATCACTCAAAGGTGCAGCGATAACGTCTGCCACTTCTTGAGCTACCTCAGGAGACAGGTTGCAAAGTAAGTGGCGAAACCGTGAAATCTCCGAGGTGATGTGTTGCAGATCAAAGATGGCTTCGACCTGGGCGAACCAAACCTGCGGGTTCTTGCGGCAGAACGTGGGCAGGTGGAGCTGTAGAGCTGCGACGTCCCGTGGGCGCGAGGTAGCGTCAGGCGGGAGGTTGCCTGAGGGCGGGAGGTTGCTGGGGTCGGTCATCTCTTAGGCCGGAGTCACCACTGTCGAGAACCGAGGGGTCGCAGCGGAGCGCCAGAACAAGGAGACCAGCTCGGCAGGCGTTTAGAACCGACTGGCGCGTGCGGTGCTTGCGCCGTTAGCACGCGCCGCCCAACTTTATTGTCGTCGTCATTCGCAGCCAGCCCCAAAGCGCTGGCCAAGAACGCCGACCTAAGCGTCCCCGCTTAGCAGCGTCGGTGGGCGCTACAAGGTCACTCACAGTACTTGATGTCGGAGGCGTCGGCGCTTGTAGACTTGAAGCGCTGTTTGTACGACGGAATCGTACCGGCGGCCAGCAAACGTGCAGATGAACTGCTCGCGTGACAGCACGGCAGGTCCACGTGGTCAGCAACACGGCACCTGTGCATCTCAGCTCTGGCCAGAACACAGGTTCACTGTGGGACACGCCAGTCTCGTCCCGGCTGGTCTGGTAGCACCGGCTCGGTCCGTTTTGTGCCTCAGGTCGAACCCGTACACGCCCTGGCTAGCCTAGCAGCGCTAGCTCAGCCGTTTTCGTTCCGAAGGGCCCGAGCTCCCATGCACGTTCGTCACGAGCTCGCGCATTCTCTTCTTCGTGGCTTCCGTTGGCTTCTTCCAAGTTGGAATATACTTTCTTACTACAGCAACACATAATAGGGTATATTAGGCCACACGGGCCTGTCACTGCTTTGATATGCGCCCTCGCACCGTACCTGCATTTCTCCGTTCACCAGCATGGTAGGGAATAAAGTCCAACTACTTGTTAGTAGTTGTAATGCTATTCACTGCATGCTTAGAAGAAGTATTCAAGCTCTTAGACTGGGAAGGATTAGGAGTGAGGATCGACGGCGAATATCTCAGCAACCTTCGGTTTGCAGATGACATTGTCCTATTGAGCAACAATGGAGAGGAATTACAACAAATGATTGAGGACCTTCATCGAGAAAGTGCAAGAATTGGGTTGAAGATGAATATGCAGAAGACAAAGATAATGTTCAATAGCCTGGCAAGGGAACAAGAATTCAGGATCGCCAGTCAGCCTCTAGAGTCTGTAAAGGAATATGTTTATCTAGGTCAATTACTCACAGGGGACCCTGATCATGAGAAAGAAATTTACAGAAGAATAAAATTGGGTTGGAGTGCATACGGCAGGCATTGCCAAATCCTGACTGGGAGCTTACCACTGTCGTTGAAAAGAAAAGTGTACAATCATTGCATACTACCGGTGCTAACATATGGGGCAGAAACTTGGAGGTTAACAAAGAAGCTCGAGAACAAGTTAAGGACCGCACAAAGAGCGATGGAACGAAAAATCGTAGGAGTAACGTTAAGAGACAGGAAGAGAGCGGTGTGGATCAGAGAACAAACGGGGGTAGACGATATTCTAGTTGACATTAACCAGAAGAAATGGAGCTGGGCAGGCCATGTAATGCGTAGGATGGATAACCGGTGGACAATTAGGGTTACAGAATGGATACCAAGAGAAGGGAAGCGCAGTCGAGGACGGCAGAAAGTCAGGTGGGATGATGAGGTTAGGAAATTCGCAGGCGCAAGTTGGAATACGCTAGCGCAAGACAGGGGTAATTGGAGTTCGCAGGGAGAGGCCTTCGTCCTGCAGTGGACATAAATATAGTGCTAAGAGGTTTAATAGCAACGGATGCCGGCGAACGGGTAGCAGTCACAAGCGTTCGGCCAAGGACAGCAACCACGAGCTCATGCCGGTGGCGATGCTGCTGAGGCACAGGTCACTCTTCTTCATTACAATCGCCCTCCGCCGAAAAAGGCGCCATCCTGGCGGCTTAAGGCGAAGACACTACTAGTGGGTCGTAGTACGGCTTAATGCGACAGACGTGGACAAGTTCGCGGCCGCGATTGCGCAGGTCTGTCGGTGGCTTGAGGGGCTCCACGAGGTAATTGACGGATGACGTTTGCTCCAGAACGCGGTAGGGTCCGAGGTATTTCGCGACAAGTTTTGCAGAGTGGCCGGGTGTGGTAGCGGGTACCCGAAGCCAGACCAGAGAGCCAGGGGAAAATGTAGGTGCAGAACGGTCGGCTGGTTGACGGGATTGCTGCTGCCACTGGTCCTCGGTGGAAAAAGAGCGGGCAAGCTGGCGGCATTCCTCAGCATGTCGAGCAGCTTCAGACAGCGGAGTACTTTCGGACGCATCAGGTTTATATGAAAGAAGTGCATCGAACGTATTAGATGGTTCTCGGCCATATAGGAGAAAGTACGGGGAAAATCCAGTAGTTGCTTGGGCCGCAGTATTGTACGCATACGTGACGAAAGGGAGAACTTGGTCCCAATTTGAATGATCAGAGGCGACGTACATTGATAGCATATCACCAAGAGTACGGTTGAAGCGTTCTGTCATGCCGTTAGTTTGCGGATGGTACGCTGTACTTGTGCGGTGAATGATTCGGCATTCGTCGAGTAGTGCCTTCAAAGCATCGGCAAGAAAGGCTCGGCCTCTATCGCTCAGAAGTTCGCGAGGGGCACCGTGGCGCAGAACGAAATGGTGTAACAGAAACGATGCAACGTCGCGGGCGGTGGCAGTCGGCAGAGCGGCGGTTTCAGCATAACGGGTCAAGTGATCCACGGCAACAATAATCCAGCGGTTCCCTGCTGGAGTGGATGGTAGCGGTCCGTATATGTCAATACCAACACGATCAAAGGGACGACTAGGGCAGGGAAGGGGTTGTGACGGGTAGACTTGTCCGGGAGGTAATTTTCGGCGTTGGCACTGAGTACAGGAGCGAACGAACTTTCGCACGTAGTTATACATGCCGCGCCAATAAAATCGGAGGCGTAGTCGAGCGTAAGTCTTGAAGAGGCCGGCATGCGCGCACTGTGGGTCGGCGTGGAAAGCGTCGCAGATAAGGTCACGGAGATGTCGGGGTATCACAAGAAGCCACTTGCGTCCGTCAGAAAGGTAATTACGACGATAAAGAAGGCCATCGCGAATGCAGAAGTGGGTAGCCTGGCGGCGAAGAGCGCGAGATGGTGAAGAGGTGGATGGATCAGAAAGGATGGTGATGAGAGCACTGATCCAGGGATCCTTGCGCTGCTCCGACGGCATGTTGTGCAGTGCATGTGATGCAAATGCAGGCTCAAGGGCGGATAGGCAAGCGTTGTCAGCTGCAACCGGTGAGCGAGAAAGGGCGTCAGCGTCCGTGTGTTTGCGGCCAGAACGGTAAAGAACGCGGATGTCGTACTCCTGTAGCTTAAGGGCCCAGCGAGCAAGTCGGCCAGAGGGGTCCTTGAGGGTGGACAGCCAACAAAGGGCGTGGTGGTCAGTGATGACGTCGAAAGTGTGACCATACAAATAAGGGCGGAATTTCCCAAGGGCCCAAATAATGGCTAAACACTCTTTCTCTGTAACCGAGTAATTAGCCTCGGCTTTTGTCAGAGTTCGGCTCGCGTAGGCGACGACATATTCATCGAACCCCGCCTTCCGTTGCGCGAGTACGGCACCGAGTCCTACGCCGCTGGCATCGGTGTGGACCTCGGTGGGGGCGGCAGGGTCGAAGTGGCGGAGGATAGGTGGCGAGGTTAGCAGGCGGCGTAATTTCGTGAAGGCGTCATCGCAGGCGGGCGACCAAGCTGAAAGTTCGTTGTTGCCGCTTAGAAGGTCTGTCAGGGGTGCAATTATGGATGCGAAATTTCGAATGAAACGTCGGAAATACGAGCATAAACCAACGAAACTTCGAAGCTCCTTTAACTTCTTCGGTTTTGGAAAGTCAGCGACGGCGCGGAGCTTGGCTGGGTCCGGAAGAATGCCGTCTCGCGAGACAACATGGCCAAGAATGGTGAGCTTTCGGGCACCAAAACGACATTTTTTTAAGTCGGATCACGTGCTGGAGGAATGGCTTGCGAAACTTGCTCCTGGATGAAGTCGCGGATCGTAGGTGCCAAAGCGGGTGGTGGTTCCGGGACGCAAGACATCAAAGATAGCTGGCGAGCAACCTCTGCGCGAACGAATTCCTGAATCTTCAGAAACAGGGCAGCATGGTCGTCGCTGACACCAAGGCTGGACACAGAGTCGGCGGGAGCAGGGGGACGTCTGGTGTGAAGCCGTTGCCTGCGCAACTCGTCGTAACTCTGACACAATTCGATCACTTCAACGACAGTGCGAGGACTCTTCGATAATAACATTTGGAATGCGTCGTCCTCAATACCCTTCATTATATGTTTGATCTTCTCCTCCTCCGACATCGACGCGTTCACCCGTTTGCAAAGGTCAAGAATGTCCTCAATGTAGCTCGTGAAATTCTCTCCGCTCTCTTGGGATCGTGTGCGCAAACGGTGTTCTGCACGGAGCTTTCGTACTGCTGGCCGACCGAAACTTGGGTAAACATGGTCTTGAAGACCAACCACGTAGTGAGGTCGCCTTCATGGTTGAGAAACCATAGTTTCGCAACGTCCGAGAGATAGAATGCGACGGTTCTCAACTTGGTAGCATCGTCCCAATGGTTATTGGCACTCACTCGCTCGTATGAGGAGATCCAATCTTCAACGTCTTTTGCATCTGTGCCGGAGAAGATAGGGGGATCTCGCAGATGCAAGGCGCCGGCACAAACCAGGGTGGGCGGCGCCGGCGGAGGGGTTGGAGGAGTGCCGCTTGCGTCCTCGGGCATGATGGGGGGTAGAGTGCGACTCCGCAGTTCCAGGGTGGTCGAAACCCAGCACCTCCACCACTTGCTAAGAGGTTTAATAGCAACGGATGCCGGCGAACGGGTAGCAGTCACAAGCGTTCGGCCAAGGACAGCAACCACGAGCTCATGCCGGTGGCGATGCTGCTGAGGCACAGGTCACTCTTCTTCATTACAATAGGCTGATGATGATGATGATGACTTGTTAGTAGGAGAAAGCTCACTAGGCGCGTCAGAAGGCGGGTGAGCACGAGACCGTATATTAGGCCAAAAGGGCCTGTCACCACTTCAACGTGCGCCCTCGCACCGTAGCTGTGTTTCTCCGTTAACCGGCGTGGTAGGGGAATAAAGTCTGGCTACCAGCTGGTGGGAGAAAGCCTGCCTAGGTGCGTTTCCACAGGTTGTACCGGTGGCGTGGCGTGGGGCCAGCCGTGTCACAGTTTGCCTGTGGTTCGTTGACCGCCTCTCCCCAGTCATTGCTACGGGCAACGAAAGGTTTGAGGTCCGAGATGTGAACTGGACCACCGACTGGTCTCCCTTGGGAGTCAGCCAGCTTGTATACCAGAGGGGACATTTTGGTCTCCACTTGGTGCAGGCCCAACCATTTGGCCGACAGGGAGGCAGAGATGCCTTTGGCGGCATCGCTCAAGACATGGTTGCGTCTGAGGACGAGATCGCCGACACTGTAGTGCATGTCCCTATGTGACCGGTCGTATTGGGCTTTTTGTCCAGCTCGCGCTTTTGCCAGGTTGGAACGGGCCAGGTCAAGGGCCGCGTCCATCTGTGAGCACAGTTCCGCCACGTAGCCGGAAAGGCCGGCTTTCGTGGCGCACGCCCTGCTGCTGGGCCGCAGAACGCTGTCCATGGGGTTTGGCAGCTCTCTCCCGAAGTTGAGGAAAGCGGGCGTGTACCCAGTCGAACGGTTCACTGTGGACCGCAAGGAGAAGCCGATCTCGTTAAGACAGACATCCCAATCTCTGTGTTGCTGGGCAAAGGCTGCGAGCAAGGACTTGAGGTTCCGGTTAATCCGCTCTGTCGGGTTGGCCTATGGGTGATACGTGGTTGTCTTGCGGTGCTTAATGCCAAAGGCAGCACATGCATCCACGAACACCTTGGCTGTGAAGTAGGACGCGTTATCCGTTATCAGCTCCGCTGGAAAGCCGAAGTGGTTAAAGACCTCGGTCAACTTGTCCCAGATTGCGCGTGCCGTTAACTTCCGAAGGGGAAAAAGTTCAACCCACTTCGTAAAGTGATCTGTGACAGCCAGGAGAAAAACGTAGCCTCGCCGGCTTCTGGGAAAGGGTCCTATAATGTCACAGGCCGCGACTTGCCTGAGTAGTTGGCTGTCGATTGACCGCATGAGCTCGGGGGGTTTGCCCGCGCGAGGCTTCACACATTGGCACAAGCGGCATGAGTGGGAGTAGTGAAGAGTGTCACGCTTCATGCCTGGCCAGGTAGCGGAGCGGCACAACTTTTGGAAAGTCTTAAGGCCACTCGCATGTCCGGCCACCCGCGAGTCGTGGAAATAGCTCAGGGTGGCTTTCCTTAGACTGCGGGGTATCACCACCTGGAAAGACTCCTGGGGAGCCTACTCAGATGAGATATAGCGCAGCAGAGCTTTATCGGCGTATCCAAAGTTCCCGCAGCAATACCAGCTGTCTGGGTACGCCCGACGGCTTTGCCGCCCCGCTCCTCTTGGGAGCTCGGCTCTTTGAGCCTGTCAACGATTTATATTTACAAAATGGATCGCTCTGCTGAGCTTTTAGCAGCTCTTGCCTGCTGAAGATGATACCAGCGGGAGTAATAGGGTTCACCGGGTATATACGTCCTCTCCCGAGGCTGGCAATCCGGGGATTGCTTCGCCGTCGGGGGTCACGCCTTTCGAGCCATTGGAGACACAGGCTCCGGTCTCTACTAAGTGCATAAGGTTCGCACCTTTTGAGCCATTGGAGACTGAGGCTCCGGCTTCTACTTGGTGTGAATGCTCATGGGAATGGCGGACCAAAGGATCAGATGCCGAAACGGGGGCTCGCGACAAGGCATCCGCCACCACGTTTGAACTCCCTTTCTGGTAGCGCATAACAAGGTACCGCTGCCATGTCAACGCCCAGTGCGCGAGGTGGCCCGATGGCTTGCACAAGCGCTTAAGCCAGATTGTACGTCTCAACGGCAAACGGCACGTACACTAACGCCAACTTCCGGAGAGCAAAAAGGACCAACCGTCAGGTGGTCTGCTCAATGCGCGAGTAAATGGCAAAGAGAAGAGCTGGGTTGCCACTCAGACAGGCGCATGAGGCCTCACACACGTCGGAAATGTCGCTGGGATGCGGATGAGGCAAGCGGTAGTCAGAAAGCGTGGCGACTTTATTGGCTGAGCGGGGTGGCTCGGGCTCAACATTGCTTCCCAGCTGTGCTCGGGACAAGGAGAGGCCAGCGAGCGGTTTTCTGCCAGCACCTAAGCAGGGTGGCTCCGGTGCGACACCAGCCTGTGCTCGGGGCAGGGGAAGGCCCGCAAACGAACCGGCAGAGCGGTGTAGCTCCGGCGCAGCACATGGCGTGGCGAACGACGCTCGGGACAAAGGGAGGCCGGCGAGCGTATTCGTACCGGCATCTAAGCAGGGCGGCTCCGATGCAGCTCGTTGGGCACAACTGCGCTCGGGACAAAGGCCAGCGAGCGGAGACAGCACACTGGAGGGGCTAGTAGGCACCTGCTGCCCACGCGTCTCAAAGAGTTGAGAAAACCTGTAACTGGCGTGGCTATATAGGACAAGCATACACAACCGAGCGGTCAACATCACCTAGGGCGCTCCAAGGAAGGGATCGCTCCAGGTGGCCGAAAGCAGAGGGTCGCGAAGGCGAACCTACCTCGTGCTATCGGTGTCGTTCGCTTCGAAGGACCATAAGTCCGCAGCCAGGGGGTTCAAGCAGGAATGAGGGCCGTGAAGGGGCCTACTCTGATGCCATGCCGAAACCGCGTTGGGCGCCAGTTATGTGGAGATGGGTTTGCACAGGGCTTACCCTACGAGCGACGGTCAGGAAAGGGCACGACGCTCCTCCACTTCGCAGTGCACAAAGGCGCTACGGCAGGGTTCATCGACTCTCCGACACGGCGCAGAGAAGGCTCCGGAGTCAGATTGCCAACAAACACGGGTTTATTCACCCAAGATACAGCACAGTGCGACAGCCATGGCGCTTACGGGCCAAGGCTCACAGCAAGACCGATCGAGTACCCACGGCCGCTGCGCTAGGGCTCACCGGGTAGCGGTCCGCCAAGCGCGAGAACGAGGAGTCGCGAGAACAAAGGTCTCATGTAACCACCTCGTTGCGGGCCTGTGAGCATCTGCCGCGGCGAGGAAGCGCTCAGCGGACGAGAGTAACGAGAGCTCGGATGGAGAGGGTGCCCAGGGGCCACCGCACGGGAGGCCAATTTGCAGGGCGCATCCCGCTGACTTGTTCATGCGGGGCAAGTCCAATCCCAGGGGGGTGAAGCACGGTTTGCGGGAGAAAGTAGGTCCCGCGCGCTAGCCGTGTCCACCATGTTGCCGTTACGGCGGCGGTTCCCGGAGATCGGACTAAGCGCCATGCGCAAGCTGGGAGACGAGACGCGGGAAGGCACCTCGATCCCCACAATGTATGTAAAAAAACTTGCTTATTCTTGAAGAAATGACCTTTTCCAGACCTTTGGAAAACACAGGGAGTACTGAAATCGGCCTGTAATTTACTGGTACATTTCGGTCGCCCCCTTTAAAAATGAGATATTTTTGCAGTTTTAATTGCGTTGGGGAAAACCCCGCACTCAAATGCAAGATTGTAGATGTGTGAAATCAAAGGACAAATTATGGGCAACACATATTACAATGGTTTCACCTTCATGCTGTTGATATCTAAGGCTTCGCTGTTACTAATTCCCATGTACACGTTATAAACTTCATTTGCGTTAGTAGGCTCGAAAAATATAGTCTCGCTAAGATGACTAGGATAAGTGGCAATTGTAGTGTCCCTACGGTCTTGAGATGAAGAAATGATAATAAAATGTTTGTTAAAATATTCTACAAGTGCCCTCCCTTTTATTTCGTTGCCATTTACTAGCATAGATTTTGTGACAGAGTTATTTGCACGGCGACCTAGCCTAGGACATAGTTTAAAGCTTTCCAGGCAATATCTGGTGTCCTAGCTTGGACTGACACTAGAAAAAAGCTCCTGATAATAAAAGCCCCGTCACAATATGATGTTTTAGCTTTCCATAGCTCAGAGTTTAATCGGTTTCTTAGCTTTTTAAAGTGAAGGAGTGTACCTCTGCATGTGTTCGAAGGAATGTTTCATAGAGAGGATTTTTGTCCTTTATCATTGTGAAAAGTTCTCTTGTTACCCATGGTTTTCTTATCTTTCTCGTATTTTTTTTCGTGTACGTTTCGAGCGGAGAGTGCTTCGAATAGAAACGAAGAAAATGGTGAAAAAAAGGGTTGTACGCATCATTGACATCAGTTTTCCGCAGTACACAGGACCAGTCAAAGTTCATAATGTCGTGCTTCCAAAGAGGCATCTGTTATGCGCTGCACAGTAATAGACTCTTTCACATTGCTTCGCTTAACATGCTCATTCTGAAAAACGACAAACACCGGAGGGGTGATCGCTCACATCATCAGAATCAGAATCAGTTTATTCAATACAAAAAACGGGGTTAATTACATGGTAAGTATATACAGAAGGAGGTCCCGTAGTTAAAAACTGAAATGGGACCTCCTATGCATGATGACAAGAATTATTAATACAAACAAACAATGGCAACATGTAAAGTTTACGATAATACAGGTTTTTTTGAAAGACAAGGCATAAATAAAAAAAAATGCAGCAGTTAATGCATAAGAACAAGGTTGCAGATCACTGAATAATAGGCAGAACTACAAAGGGTGCTTTTCCAAGGCGATGAAAAGAATGCAGGAAATAAATATAGAAACACAGTTAAAGTTTAAAAAAAAAGAAAGAAAAAACATATACTACACTGAAAAATGGGAGTCGGATAAAGCTAAAAGAAAGCGCTTAAGTTCAGTATGAAACCGGTGAGATTTCAACAATTTAAAAGGAAATGGTAATGTGTTCCAGAGGGATATAGCTGAAAAGTGTAATGACTGCTTGCCGTAGTTGGTGCGAACGCTGGGTAATATAAAGTTCATATTGTCTGCAAATCTAGTATTATTTATATTAATAAGAGACGTCGTTGGTATGATGGTTACTGGAAGATTATTGTTTATGGCCCTAAAAATAAAAATGGCGAGGTTGTATTTAACAAGATCAGTCACATTCAAAATGTTATGAGCATGTAATAACTCACTAGCGTTAATGCTACGAGATGAAAATGTTATTAGACGAATAGCTCGATTTTGAATGACTTGCAATGACATTAGGTGACTGCTATAAGTGTTTCCCCATGATTCAATGTTATAGTTGATATGAGAATGAACGAAAGCATAATACAGTGACATTAGAGTAGAAAATGAGAAATAAGGTCGTGATTTAATTAGAGCGCGTATTCCATATGCCATTTTCTTTTTTACGTTAGCTATGTGAAGATTAAATTTAAGGTGGCGATCGAATTCCACACCTAAATAGGAGCAATTATGAACTGCAGTGATTAGGTGATTGTTGATGGAAATGGATTGACGGTGGTCAGGCGATCTCTGATGCGAGGTGAAGACGACAAAATTGGTCTTATTATGGTTAATCTGCAGCTTATTCTGGTCACACCACGCGGAGATTGACAGAAGATCTTCGTTTAGTTTACTTGTTAGTGTTTTTACACAATTGTTAGAATTAAATATAGTAGTGTCATCAGCGTACAGAATGCACTTCGATGAGGAGAGGCAACTAGGCAGATCATTAATATAAATTAGAAAGAGTAGGGGACCTAATATGGACCCCTGCGGTACACCTATATTAGTAGTAGCTTCTTTAGAGTAGCACCCAGAAATGTTAACGACTTGTTTTCTATCTTGTAAGTAACTGCGGATTAGAAGTAGTGGCGGACCTGTTATTCCAATGGCTTCGAGCTTAGCGCAAAGAATTGCGTGATCAATAGTGTCGAAGGCCTTAGATAGGTCAACAAATATGGAGGCTGCAAATTTACCTTCATCAATTGCTTTTTTAAGGTAATCAGTAAGAGCTATAAGTGCTAGATTAGTTGAAAAACCAGGACGAAAGCCAAATTGATGGGGCGAAAGAATACTAAATTTATTTAAATACTTTGTTAGACGCTTTTCGATAACTTTTTCAATGACCTTATTAAAAATGGAAGAACACAAATAGGTCTATAATTCTGCATGAGCGTGCGATCACCTTTTTTGAAAACAGGAATGACTCGACCGCGTTTAAGTTCACGTGGGAAGACACCGGTTTTAAATATGAGGTTAATGATAGCAGAGAGAACGTTAGCAATATGTTGTGCAATCATTTTAATATGGTAAGCGTTAATATTATCGAGGCCAGCGCTAGTGGCTTTAAGGGTCCTAATTATTGAAATTACTTCATCAGGCGTAGTTGGAAAAAGGAAAAATGAATGAGGTAGGCGGTTAAATGACATGTTACAGCATGAAGCGGAATCAGAAGTAGTATTGAAAAAAGCATCACAAAAGGCATTAGCAATATCAAGCGGATTACTGTATTCCCTGTTATTGTGAATGATCCTCGAAATGACGTTCTGGGTGTTACAATTTAAAAAGGTGTTAACAATTTCCCACTTTTTCCTAGTGTTATTACCACATTCTTCAATTTTATGTTCGTTATAATTCCTCTTCGCAATTCTCAGCTGAGCACAAAGTGAGTTGGAAAATTTTTTGTAACGGGCAAGTAGTTTAGTATTAAAAGGTTGTTTTTTAGTTTTTTTGTACAAATTTTCACGAGACCGCATTGCTTTCAGAAGGCTATCTGTAAGCCATGGGTTTTGCGGTGATGCTACCTTTTTTCTGCATTTTTGTTTATGGGAATGGGAGTTGAAAAGCAATGAAAGTGTCGACAGAAACTGTGAAAAAGCTGTTTGGGGGTCATTAGTTGATACAACATCCGACCAGTCAGTTTTAGTTAGACTAGTAAGGAAGATTTCTTTGTCAAGTACAATTCTGTAATATGAAGTGTTACCAAAGGTTGAGCGATTGCGAAAGCGTAGAACGATAGGGTAGTGATCGGTAAAGTCGGTGTTAACGATGCCTGCTTCCGGTGGGTCTGTTAAGTTCGATAATGCGTGATCAATCAAGGTGCCATCGACATTGTTAGGACAGCGAGTAGGGAGAGTAATTAAACATTCATACCCAAAACTATGAAAGTTGCTTGAATATTTAGAAGAATTAGATGAAGTGCTATCCAAGAGGTTAATGTTTATATCGCCCATGATTAGGCCATTGGAGTTAGCGCACGATATCTTTTCCATGGTTCGATCGAGAGCACTACAGAAATCAGTAACTAAAGAAGAGGGTGAGCGATAAATGCAGCCAAACACTAAGTTCCTGTTGTCTATACCGAAGACGGGTGAGTCAAATTCCACAAATACTGATCATAAGCTATTGTACCAGAAGAGAGCACACTCGTTTCAATATGCGTAATTATTAGATCTAGTGCTGACGCAGTACTGCATGGGACACGTGTTGCTGTTTCTATTAAGTTGATAAATCCACAGGAGAGAATCTTCATGTTGAAATTATGTACAGTAGCATTAAGGCCGTTTCACATGATACGATTTTCATTGCACCGGAAGTGGGATTTCCATCGCATGCGACGAAAATCGCAGTCACAGTGCCGACTCTGCAATTTTCGGCTGTGACCAACCGGTTGTCACAGCATCGCAACGTCTCAGCGATCGCTGCGATTTTCCGTTGAAATTGCGCAGAAAGCTATTTCGCGGTCTGTTTTGGAAAATGCCGTCTCGTGGAAGTGGATTGCTGAATCCGGTACGTACGCGAAGCGAGAATAAAAAACTTGTGCCGCAGATTCCATTCTCCCATTTCTACGCGTTCGTTAAAACGCTACGTAGCTAACAAAGTGCATTTTCCCCTTTGCTTCGTATGCTGTAGACACACCTATGCGAGTTCCCAATTCTACGAGGTGTTCCATACCCACGAGACGACATGGCCTTTTGGGGTCATCCCAATTTTAATTTGTTGAGGAGCATACAAAAATCGCACGTACGGAGCAGTTTAAATAACTGCAACCTCTGCCAAAGGGCAAATGACAAGGCAGCAAAGTACCCGAAGTTTCAACGTTGAGCTGAACAAGCGACTGTTTAGATGCATTTTTTTCCTGTCGGTTATCCACATGCGTAAGCTTCCCGATGCATCTTGAAAGGTTATCTTGCCTCACTTGCTTATTAAATTTGACATTCCAAGCGTGCAGGCTACCATAATTAATTTTCTACCACAGCATATTTAACTACATGGCTTGAATAAACAGTCAATTTGTTTTCGAATACTCCATGCACGTTAAGTTGTATCTTCACTGATGGCGAAATTTTTTTCCTACGCAGAAACCAATAAACTTTGAATATATTGTGGACTTTTTATCCTATTCAGACAGAGCGACACATAAAAGGCACATGAGACAACACACAGCACTGAACAAACAGCTGCGAACAGCTGTTTATGTACGTCATGCATAGGAACCGCCGTTGCGCACTCCAAAACAAATTTAATCTTCAAAACGTTTTTATATTACAAAACACACGTATTGTTTGGTCCTAATAAAGAGACGTCAATTATCTTATAACGCGCACATCTTTTTCAATACATTAAAAAAAATATGTGGCGTGTGCGACAAAACCTGGCAGCAACCAACCCTGGATGTCGCATCAGTCGCACTGTTGAAATCGCAATCATGTGAATTGAGCCCTCAAAAAATCGCATTGCAACGCGTGCGACTGCACTGATTTTTTTCGCTCCATTCACAGCATGTGAAACAGCCTTTATGGTCAAGCACATTGATATTAAAATCACCACTGCACAAAAGTTAACATTTATTTAGTAACGCATGTTCTAGAATCTGGTCGAAATAATCCGTAAAATGTTCCATGTTACCATTTGGGGGGTGGTATACCACTGAAATGATTTGATTTCGATTTTATGATGTTAGAACTTCATAATCATCGGTAACATCACTAAGATTAGGCAGAATGTGACATCTTTTCCACGCGAGAGTATAGATAGCGACACGGCCACCGCGTTTGTTAGGTCTGTTAAGAAAAAACATTTCGTAACCAGGCAGCTCTAGCATCTTGCTATCAGATTGATACCCTGTTTCAGTGAGCATAAAAAACGTAAATTCGGAAGAGAATTTAGAAGGAGAACGATTTCATCTTGCTTGTTACCTACCGAGCGGAAGTTAAGGTGCAAAGTGGTTTCACAGCTTGGGTCTTTTAGCTTCACCTGTTGTGGTAGGGCTAGTTCACGATTGGTCATTTTTGTTTAGTTGTTTTTTGATCGCAGAACAGAAAGACGACAGATTTCAATTGCCAGGTGAGCTATGATTATAGCCTGTTGCTGGCTCTGCATGACTGCTTTCCAGCGATAAAAGCTTGATAAGGTCTTTCTCGCTGGTTATCGGCACAACCGCCGAGCCGTCGAATTGGTTCATGAAACTCTTTCCTTTCTGTAACCACACAGACTTCCACTGATGTTCATACTCTTTTTTAACAGCAAAATCAAGCAGTTTCTTTTGTGCCCAGCAGAGGTGCTCATTGACGTATAAAGGACCAGCATTTTCCAGTCCAATGTCAGCGTTTTTCAGCATCCTCTTCTTGGCTTTCTAGAGGACGGTGTCACATTTGGCTCGAGATAGGAACTGAACTATAATATTCTACTTATCTCCCTTTCGTGTTGGTACCCAATGACAGGATTCAATGTCACGTTCATGAACTGACTCACTGATTACATTTCTTATCTTTGAGACTATGTCCACCACAGTAATAAACTGCTTGTGCTAACTTATGGCAATACTGTGTTTTCTTGCAAGCATGCGGTGCACCACCCCCTCCACTTCTTTTGCAGCCTGAGCATGGGCACAGCGACACGCTAGATTAAGGGAGGCGACGGCTGACGTGGCTGAGTGGCTCGCTAAGCCCAAACGCATGGTGCTCGGTACTCCAGCGAGATACGAGAACCCCACAATGTGAGAGCGTGGCTGGCTTCACTTTGTAGCGCCGATGTGAAGATACTGTCGAAACAGCATGAAACTGTATCTTTCGTTGCCGACTTTCAAATTCACCAAATGAACCTTTTTTTTCTCTCGTTTTCTGATTACCCAACAGTTCAGAAAATTTTGTGGCCCCTTCCCTGTAATAAACATCCATCGGCGACTTTACTATTTGCATAAAAGGCTCAATTTCAATACAGTCGAGTCCCGCTACAACGAAATTCATGGGACACATAAAAAATTCCGTTGTGGCGGAACTTCGTTCACGCGAAATTGGTATGTATATACGTACGCCAAACGGCAAAGCCGTGAACGAAACCGAAACAATCGTCGGGGAAATCTTCACGATGGCGGGGAGGGCAAAGGTTGAGACGTACCGAAGGCAGTAGATAAAGTGTCAACTTCACGAGAGAATGCATTTCGCGCCGCTGTTACAGCATTTTTCGTACATTGCGGCTGACGCCTAACCCAATGCGCGTGCCCGGCTGATCGCGAAACATTCATTTCGCGGCACATTCACCGTCGCAGTGAAGCAGTTTGAGTTATCACAATTCACTGCATATTTATTACAAAGTCAGCAAGGTTGGCAAGCTTGTGCTTACCGTAAGTTTTATTTGCCGAAGTCGGTCAGCCTGGATTTCTTATGCTTCACGGCAAGAAAAGGCATTACGCGAGTCTCAGAGTCCGTTAAAAGAGCCATCGCAATTGTCGTGGGTTCTGATAACTTTTCTGAGGAGGCAAAAATGATCCATTACTTTCAAAGCAGTCACCAGAGTCGGTGTGTCTAGCGGAGAGTCATTTTCCCCAGATAACGAGACGTTATCATCTTGTTGACAACAACGGCTGCGGCGCGGCCGCTATCTTGAAAGCAATTTGCGACGTGCGCAAAGTGAGTGCCCGCGCGGGCCTCATCTTCAAAGCAATCTGTGATGGGGGGAAAGTGCAACTAGTGCTGGTAGAGTCGTGTGCGCTGTGCTTTCGACGTTTAGTTCCCGGTGAAGCGAGAGACAGCACGGAGGTCAATTCGTTCATTGCTTGCCGCGTCTCACTCCAGCGTGTTGACACGGAGTTTCTGCGGTCATCGAGCGAGATCTGTTCATGTTTATCTGTGCGCGTGTGACACCGTGCCCGGTAATTTAGTTAGCGAATGTTACAAGTTTATACGGTCAATAAAACTACTATCTTTAGTGCGTATAGCTGTCGACTAATCTGCTATCACAACCGATGCTTCGCCTTGCAGGTGAAACTGCGAGATTTTTCCTTCTGCTTTCTGCTTCGGCGATCGTATGTGCCTTCTCCTCGCGAGAGAGAAATTTACGCTTCTTCGTTCGAGTAGCCATTTCGAACGGACACACATCACAGAAAACGGCAGCGATTGTGGTGATCCCCTGCAGTGTCACGTAGGCACTTGGTGATCACGCGTGGCTATGGATTGCAGTGGCTTAAACTGGTACTTTGAATTTGATTTCGTTCACGAAAACCTCATTCAAGCGGACATACAATCGTCACAGCTTTGAAAGGGCCTTCTAATTTGACTACTCGGCAGTTTCAATTTCAATTCAGTCCCAGTTTCGTTCTCGAAAAGTTCGTTGAAACGGAAATACTGAATAAAACGCCTTTGTTATGAAGGGACTTTTTTTGTATTACTTTCTATGGGCAGCTGACGGGGAATCGGAAAATCTTCGTTGTGGCGGAAATTTCGTTGTAGTGGCATACATTGTAGAGGGATTCGACTGTATAACGAAATTTAAATGCAACGAAGCAAATTACCGATTTTACTGACTCGGTTATATCGAGGTTTAACTGTACTTGCACTCACCTTGTACGTGCGCATGGCCAGCCTCCCTGTTGCTGTGGGGTCGTGAGCAAGCAGGCAGTTGACCAGGCCAAATGCCTGTTGCATAACTGCATCCTGGCGCAGGTCATCACGGCCCTAGAAGAAAACAGTTGGCCTCGAGAGACTGATGCGGTTTTCGAGACGACCGAGTGACACAAGTTCTCAATGCACATTTGTAAGCACAAGACGTGTCTGTTGCACCGAGAATATTGAGCGAGACATAGGTTTGGGGCACTTTCTTCACCACACTTTTCCATTATTGGCAGCACAATGGGAGGTCATTTTGCTAGTCATTATTAGATCTCTAGTGAAGTGAGCCGTGGGGTCACTTCACTAGAGATCTAATAATGACTCTGGTGCTACACTGTAATGTGCACGGTACAACTCACAAGCACAAGGACAACAGAAAGCTGTGAGGATACCGGGCCGACACCAGGTGGCAGAGTCGCAGGCACGAGACGGTAGGCAACTGTGTAGAGTAGCAGGATGGGACGGTAGGCAACGGTGTGTGGAGCGCGGGGAGAACGTGGAAGGCATGTGTGCGTGGTCGGCATGCGGGGAGCACGCGACAACGAACGGAGTGAAGTAATCGGCCGAGCAAACCACGTGTGGTGCAGTGGGACAGAACACAGACTGCGTGTGTGTGCGTGCGCCGAGGATTTCCTGAATGTACTTGACAAGTGGAGACCGGACCTAATATGGAGGACCAAGAATCGTCTAGTGCCAGTTGCGCAGCCTCTCCTGGAGACCTTCTTCGATCGTCCAAGGACTGTGGGCTTCGACCTCCGGGACCACTATGGAAAAGGAGAGACTTAAGGCTGATATTAATTAGCATAAATTCTGTGCACCACGCCACTCAACAACATGGTTAGGCCTGACGAGACAACCGGCATGGCTAGGCCCAACGAGACAACCGGCGCGGGGCCAGCGCTCAAGATCAAAGGTGCGCCGGTCCCACTGCCGAAATTCAGTGGCTACCAGGATCGACACTCGCCGCAAGACTTTCTGGAGAAGTACTCGGGGTACTGCATTATTGAGGGGATCCCCTCTGACCGCCGTTTGCAGTTGCTTCCAGCAGCGTTGCAGGGGTCAGCCAAACAATGGTGGCGGTTCTCAGGTGGGCACCCCGACTGGCAGTCCTTCACGTCTGAATTTATGGCCGAGTTTACTGCCGTTGACTACAAGTTTAAACTAGAAGCAGAGTTAGATCGGCACACTCGACATCCGGCAGAAAACCTCAAGCAGTTCATTCACGTCATTGCCGAATACTATGACCATATAGCGGAGCCTGTTTCAGATGCCAAAAAGGTAGAATGCGTGCAGAGACAAATGCATCCAACATTCCAAGACCTAACAGCCAGCATGAGCTTCGCAAATCTGCTAGAAATGGCGAAGGCGGCCGGCCCCATCGTGGAAGGCCCTTGGCATCGCCTGCGCTACGTGCCCCCGCCACCAATGCGTAATGCACAAGCAGCAGCTGATTTGGCCTTCGTCTATTCATCTCCGCACACCCAACTGCAACGCCCAACCAAACCCTCCCGACCCAGCAACGAGAGTGGCAGCTGGAGTCTGCAGCAGTTTCGGCTTCTGAGTGTCCGCGGTGAACGCCGCTTCGTGCTGCAGCCCCGGAGTGGAACCCCAAACCTGTGCCATACGCTCGCGCGCCGAACACACGGGGCAGCTACACTTCGGCACCGCAACAACTCGGGAGAGCGCCTCAGAACTTTGGGTTTCAAGCGACGCAGTGTATCCCGCGATTCGAGCTGCCAAACCGCAGTATCACGTGTCGGCAATGTGGCAGTTTTGGCCACATTGCATGTGAATGCGCTACTGCTAGACCACGCAGCCAAGCCTGCTGTCAAGCAGATTGCCTGGGAAATGGACGAGCGTAGCCACTTCTCCGGTCCACGGCTACACGACGTCCCTGCAAGTGCTCGCAACAGCTGGAAACAAAGAACCACTGCTTGAACTGTTCAGTGGTAACAGTGTCCTTTATGCACTCATGGACACTGGGGCAAGCGTGGGCTTAATTAATAGCTAGCCATGCCATCGCAGCGGCCAAGTGCGTGGGAGCTACCTTCATGGAAGAAGCACGAACCCTGAGGTTTGCTCAGGGCTGGTCACAAACTGCATAATCGGTTCACTGTCGTATTCGGTGGCAGGGTGGGTCCAGGAAGCAGCGTTTTCTTCGTTTGCCAGAGCTGTGTCACGATGTTGTCCTTGGGCGGGATTTTCTTGACGTGGCAGGTATTTCTCTCCACATGGTCACTGCACTCTGACCCATATGAGCTCGTCAAATTTAAAAAGGCACCCAAGCGACCATATGATCGGATGCTGGACACCGACCCCTGTCAGTCTGTAAGACAGCGTTGCAATGCGATAAGCAAGGTCAAGAGACTGATGAAAATGTGGCCAGCTCTCTACAGGCACTTTTTGCAGATGTGCAGGATGTATGCCACAATACCACTGAGTGCATGTAGACCTTCGGGAGGAGAAGAAGCAGAAACTTATAACATCCTTGCAGACCATAACGATATTTTTACCACTCTACCAGGTTGCACGTCCCTGGTGGTTCAAAAAATAGACACAGGCAGCCACCCACCAGTTACATGCAAGCTGCGCCCGGTTAACAGCCAAAAGGGAGAAATTCTTGATGGGTGTATCCAAGATTTGCTGGACCAAGACGTCATTGAGCCCTGCTCCAGTTCCTGGGCCAGTGCCCCTGTATTAGTAAAGAAGAAAACTGGAGGATATCGCCTTGCGGTCGACTACAGGCCCTTAAATGCAATCACAACTGTGCCAGTATACCCTATGCCCCGCACAGACTGGGTACTGGCTCAGCTCGGCCGCGCTAGGTCATTCCCGAGCCTCGACCTTGCTCAGGGCTTCTTTCAAGTGTCGGTTGCTCCCGAAGATGTTCCCAAGGAGACTGCATTACTGTACCATAGAGGAGTGTTTCAATTTAAGTGAATGCCATTTGGGGTAGGAGGTAGGCCAGCAACATTTCAGTCTCTCATGGACAAAGTGTTAGAAGGCATAAAACACAACTACTGCAAGGCATTTTTTGACGGTGTGCTCATTTATTAAGAGACTTTTGAGGACCACCTAGTACAACATATTGATGAGGTACTGTAAAGAATTAGCTCTGCAGGTCTGACAATCAATCCCGGCAAAGTTACATGCTGTGAACAGGAATTAAAGTTCCTTGGACATGTAATCTCTCCAGGCAAATGTCAACCTGACCCGGACAAGGTGCAAGCGGTTTCAGAGTTCCCATGCCCTAAAACAGTCAAGGAGCTCCAAATGTTTTTGGGCCTTGTGGGATACTACAGAAATTTTATCCCCTGGTTTTCTGACAAAGCCAGACCCCTGACAGCTCCCCTCAAGAAAGGAGCTCATTGGGTTTGGGGTGCCGAGCACCAGACAGCATTCGAGACTCTGAAGCTAACGCTGGCAGGAGAGGTGGCTGTGGTATTGCCTGACCTCAACAGGCCCTTTGTGATTGCAACAGATGTCAGCGGCACTGGCATATCGGCAGTGTTGTTGCAGGAAGTCGAAGGTCAACTCAAGCCTGTGTCATTTATAAGCAGGACCGTCAGCGCTGCTGAAAAGAACTATACTGTCCAAGAATGGGAATGCCTCGCTGTGGTGTGGGCTGTCGACAGATTCCGACCGTATGTAGAATTCACATCATTTGAGGTGCATTGTGACCATGCATCATTGGCTTGGATGTTTACAACTGCAAAGACATCATGCAGAGTGCGACGTTGGGTATGAGATTACAAGGATTCAAGTGTACCATAAGGCATCGTAAAGGACGGGCCAACATTCCAGCGGATGCACTAAGCAGGTGCCCAATCCCTGCTGCCGAATCTGCTCAGCCTTGTTTGGCAGAGGACTGGTTCCCAATTGAAGTGCAAGAGCCACAACAAATCATTCGTTTTGAACTAGCAGCCCCTGTTGACATGACTGATATGTCCTCCTTCACCGACACTGCAAAGTTCCAGTTGGAACAATGCAAGGATCCACTGCTGCTGCAGCTGCTGCAATACTTAAAGTCTGGCTTGCTACCTGGTGACGCTAAAGAGTCCAAGAGGGTACAGGACCTAGCTGATGACAGCGAAATCTCGAACAATGGTATCCTTATGTACACGGTTGGTTGCCTGGCTTTCCCAACACTTACGAGATATGGTACTGAAAATGGAGCATGACCACGCCTTAAGTGGGCATTTAGGCTTCTCTAAAACTTGCAAGCGTGTGAAGAGCCGGTTCACATGGCTTGGTATCCGCTCCGATATCTAGCATTACATCCGCAGCTGCCAGCAGTGTCAGGCTTTCAAACCTCACCGGCAAAAACCAAAAGGACTGACGGACAGTTCATGGGCCACCCATTGCAATGCAGCAGCTAAGTGTGGACCCTATTGGGCCGCTACACACAACCCCTCAGCGCCACAAGTACATCCTGGACAAGTTCACAAAGTTTGTGGAGCTTTTCCCGTTACGTGCGCCTACCTCCAAATTGATCATCGATTTGGTACAAGATTCGGTACAAGATTCGTCCGAGTCGACAAGACCGATCAAAACGGTAATGTCACACAGAACGAGGGAATGGCCACAAAAGCAGCGCGTGTTTTGTCTAGTGTGAAGAACGGGCCAATTAGCCGCCGATAGGCATTCGGACCATGTTGGATACGCAGCCACGAACCACGCCGTTTCAACAGCCCAATACAGTTAATAACCTCGGTCCAAAAAGCAAGGAGCTGTGACTAATGCCATAGAGCAAATGATTAGAATGAAGAAAATTCTAGTTGAATGGTGTGAAAGCAAGATGAACCTCATCTACAAATGCAAAGGAGATAAGGATTGTGGGGTCTCACACATGCTCTTGGGACAAAGGAACGAAAACACAGTAGTGCAAACAATCAAAAGGGCATTTATTGCACCTTTCATACACTAATGCACACTAGCCGAATTACAACCAATAGAAAATTCACACGGGCGCGCGACAAATCAAGGAAGTCCGACTCACCGAGACCCGATAGCGAGCGAATACGTTCGCCCCATGCTATGACACCATCGCCTAGTCGTTCACGTGTACGGTCCCGCAAACGGTGGCGCGCTCGAACGATCCGTGTTCGTCCATACCGGTGTCCTGATCTTAGCCTCGCACGACGGTCGCGCGAAGCGGGCCGGCGCACGTGCGAAGCGTTCGTCCGTGTTGGCCGCCGATCCCAAGCCCAAGAGAAAGTGCCCTCGACCTTTTTCTCCCAAGTCACCCCGCCGTTCGGCAGCGTTAGCATCCAACACTCGCGCCATCTCCCGCAATGCGCCGCAACCACCACGACCACCGCCGGGCTTAGCCACGCGGAGAAGCCGGACTACAGGAGACATGCGGGGAAAACAACATCAGGGGACGCGTGAGAGTCGCGCATCCCCACAGCCCCCCAACCTTAAATCACTACACATACTCCGGCGAAAAATGTCCACGTGCTTCCCATAACATGCGAGCCGACATTGTCTCTGGGGTTCACCGCTGGCGTCTGTTGGTCACAGCATCAGCTCTGCAGATTCGATGGCACGACTCCAGCACAGGACTCTGGAAACGGCGACGCAGAAGTCGGCACGAGCAAGCGTCGCCCGCGCCGACGCGCCCTGCCGGCGAGAGCCGCTGTAGCCGTTGGTGACTGCCAGCTCTTTTCCCAGCCGCCCAGGGCAGCGAGCCGGACACAGGCGGCCGCCGAACTGGCCACACGCATCTGCATCGCCTGGGGTAGCTCGATTGTAGTCCGGGGCAGCAGCGCTGACGATGTGCAGGTGACAGCAAACCAGGGGTGACTCCGCTCATGCTGCGTACACTCAACGCTCTCGACAAACACTAAAGTAGTGCAAGAGAGAGGAATTCGGCATACGCATCGCCCACGTGGTACGACGTTCAATTCGGCTAGTGAAATTTCGGACGGCATTTCAGATGCAAAGTTCACGTGAACAAAGCTTGCTTTCTTGAGTCGAACGAATAATTTCAATTCGTGCGAGGTGAACTAATGAGGGAAGCAATGTGCAACACCTCAACACCACGGCCCACCAGGTTGTGTTCCTCCAAGTGCGATAGGCGGCTTCGTAAAGCCTTAGGCCTAATGCGTCGCTATTCTGACAACCGGCATCAAAAAATATATATATATATTGCCACCTGGTGTTTTGAGCCAGCCAACAATCATCATTGGGTGCCCAGCAAGAACGGAGAAGACGACGAAGTCGAAGATTCCGCGCCAGCTGGAGAACCGTCCCCTTCGTGTCTAGCATTCTTCGTGTCTGGCTGCTGGTACTGTTGCTTGCGCTTGCCTTAGCGCGTGACAAACTGGTGGAGGTGCTGGGTAATCTAATCTATGCACCAAACCCCTCCGAGCAGCAGGAGCTCCAGTCCCGTACCGATGGTTACGCCTGTACACCGCGCCAGCAGAAGGATCCGTGGACAAGCCCCTGAGTTTGGACTCCTCCCAGAGACAATGGCAGCTCCGACCACCCCAACCGGTATGGAAGGCACTACGCCGATTCATTGTACGCTACTCAATCCTCGAACACCGAATCCCTTCCACGGTGCCATGCATGAGGATGTTGAAGATTGGCTGGTGCACTATGAACGTGTTGCCGCGTTAAACAAGTGGGACGATGCAGACAAACTGAAAAACAGATATTTCAGCCTTAACAATGGCGCACGTGTTTGGTATGAGAACCGTGCAGATACCCTAACTTCATGGGAAGAATTCAAACGCCGTCTTTTTGAGACGTATGCGAGCCCTGATTGCCGAGAACGAGCTGAGCGTGATCTCCAGTCCCGTATTCAAATGCCGAACGAAGGTGTCGCAATGTATGTCGAGGACATGACGCGTCTCTTTCGACGAGCTGACCCCAACATGTCAAAAGAAAAGAAGGTGCGGTACCTGATGCGCGGAGTGAAAGAGCAGCTGTTCGGTGGTCTCGTACGCAGTCCTCCCAAGACTGTGTCAGAATTTCTTTCCGAGGCCGTCACCATGGAACAGACTCTTCGGCAGCGGGCACCATCATACGAACGCCAAGTGAACGCTGCCTCACCTACGAACTTCTTCGGAGCTCTCGGGGGCCACGTCGATTTCTTCCGAGAGCTCATCCGTTCCGTAATCCGCGAAGAACTCCAGAAACTGTCGGTACCTTCACAGCCGACGCTCAGCTCTTTGTCCAGCGTTGTCCGTGACGAAGTCCAGCATGTGCTAAGCGAACCACCTTTCAACACGGAAGCTCAACCGGTAAGAACTAACAGCCCCCGTATGTCGTATTCGCAAGCTTTGCGGCAACCTGCACCACCTTCCTCCCCGTTTCGAACCGCGTCCCCGGCCATACTACAGCCCGACCAAGCGGCCTCGTATTACCACGACAACCGACAGGAGGCCCCAAGAAAATCAGACGTGTGGCGAAGCTGGGCATGTCTACCGACAGTGCTCATATCGAGAGCTCGGACTACGCGGATTCCCAGCAAACTCGCCGCGACCTAGGTTCGGACAGCGTCCTCCTGCAATTGAAGAATACGTTGCCCAGCAGCGTGGATCCTCATCAGCTCGACACCAGTCACGCTCCCCTTCGCCGCGGCGGTTTTCTCCGACTCGCCGTACATATTCGAGCGTGGTGCAGGGTCGGTCGCCCAGCCCGCGCCGGGAAAACTAACCACAGCGGCCTTCGGGGGCGAGGCCGCTCAGTCTGGATGTGCTCAAGGACCCCTGCTGACGCGTACGCGGATCGACGATACATCGACGACGACAGTACCTGCTGATTACGGAAGAAAAATTTCTTTGGACATTCCTGTATTGCTCGACGGTCGTGAATTGACTGCTTTAGTGGACACTGGAGCGGATTATTCAATAATCAGCGAAAAACTGGCCACCCTTCTAAAGAAAGTGACGACGTCTTGGAATCGAACGCCAGTTCGTACAGCTGGCGGGCACATTGTCACACCACTCGGCATGTGCACGGCACGAATAGAGATTCGCGGCTGTACGTTTGTTGCCAGCTTGAGCATTCTCCCTCAGTGTTCTCGAGACCTAATCATCGGCATGGACTTTCTCAGGGAGCACGGAGCTATCATCGACATTCGCCAACGCCTCGTCACTTTCTCGACAAAGAGCGCCGCAGCGACGACCAACACCATCCACCCTCGAACACCTCTTCGTGTTACCGACGACGCTGTCACGTTACCACCGCGTGCAAGTGTCGTGGTTCAAGTGGCATGTGACAGGCTCTTACACGGTGAAGCGGTCGCAGAAAGCAATCACTCGCTCCTGCTTTCTCAAGGTGTTTGCGTAGCAAGAAGCCTTATTGATCTTCATGATGGCCACTCTGAAGTTCTTGTCACGAACTTCAGCTACGAACACCGCCACCTTTTCCCCGGTACTGTCATCGCCTACGCCGACCCAATCGCCGATGTCACTGAATGTTTTGTTTCCGAGGCAATTGGCACTGCTGAAGCACCTTTACGCAACGTCAACATTAGTCCAACGCTTCCTGAAGACAACAAACAACCCTTGCGCGAGCTGTTACTCGAGTTTCACTCTTGCTTTGCACGGTCGTCGAAGATACGTCAAACGGCGATTACGAAACACCGTATCATCACCTATGACGACGCGCACCCCATACGGCAACAGCCTTATCGTGTTTCCCCAACCGAACGACATGCCATTCAAACGCAGGTGAAGGAAATGCTTCAAGACGGCGTAATACAGCCTTCATGCAGCCCCTGGTCATCGCCAGTCGTGCTTGTTAAAAAGAAAGATGGCACGCTTCGGTTTTGTGTTGACTACCGGAAGCTAAACAACGTCACAAAGAAAGACGTATACCCGTTGCCTCGTGTCGACGATTCTCTGGACAGGCTGAGGCGCGCGAAGTATTTCTCCTCTATCGATCTGAAAAGTGGCTACTGGCAAATTGAAGTAGATGAGCGGGACCGCGAGAAAACTGCCTTTGTTACTCCGGACGGCCTTTACGAATTTCGAGTACTCCCTTTCGGCCTCTGTTCCGCTCCAGCCACATTCCAGAGAATGATGGATACCGTTCTCGCTGACCTCAAATGGAAAAGCTGCCTCGTCTATCTCGATGATGTCGTTGTCTTTTCGGAATCTTTTGACGAGCACCTTCGACGCCTTCGGAATGTACTCGAAGCCATTCGATCGGCTGACCTTACCCTCAAGCCAGAGAAATGTCATTTTGGTTACGAGGAACTGAAGTTTCTCGGACACGTCGTGAGCGCGGCAGGTGTTCGGCCCGATCCCGAGAAGACTGCTGCCGTAGCTGCTTTTCCAGCTCCAACAGACAAGAAAAGTGTCAGACGATTTTTGGGCTTGTGCGCATATTATCGACGCTTCATTGAAAATTTTTCGAAGATTGCAGAGCCGCTATTTCGTCTTACGCGTGACGACGTGCCATTCCTCTGGACTGATGAACAACAGACCGCCTTTGCTGAGCTACAACGTCGATTGTCTTCACCTCCCGTGCTTGGTCATTTCGATGAGGACGCCGACACAGAAGTACGCACTGACGCCAGCAATATCGGTCTCGGAGCTATCCTGGTGCAATGGCAAGACGGGACTGAACGAGTTATAGCCTACGCGAGCCGCACTCTGTCACACGCCGAGTCCAATTATTCCACCACAGAGAAGGAGTGCCTCGCGGTCATTTGGGCTACTACAAAGTTTAGGCCGTATCTCTACGGGCGGCCATTTAAAGTTGTGACCGATCATCACGCTTTATGCTGGTTGGCCAACCTTCGAGACCCTTCTGGACGATTAGCACGTTGGAGTCTACGACTCCAGGAATTTAACATCACCACCGTATACAAGTCAGGCAGAAAACATGAAGATGCTGACACGCTATCACGAGCACCTGTTGAATCTGAGAATCCTGACGAGGAAGATGACAGCGCCTTCCTGGGAGCCCTCAGCGGGCCGGATCTGCTTGCTAAACAGCGATCGGACACTGAGTTAAGGTCCATCATCGATCACTTAGAAGGCGGCATCGCGTCCATTCCTCGCTCGATTTCGCGACGGTTGTCGTCGTTTTGCCTACGAGAGGGCATCTTATACAAACGAAACACAGGTGCCGGCGACAAACCACATCTTCTAGTAGTGCCTCAAGCCCTTCGCGACGACATTCTATTAGCCTGCCACGACGAGCCGACATCTGGTCACTTGGGCTACTCAAGGACTCTGGACAGGGTACGAAAACTGTACTACTGGCCTAGACTGACTGCTTGTGTCAAACGCTACGTGAAAGGATGTCGTAAATGCCAGCGCCGCAAGTCACCCCCCTTCAAGCCTGCAGGCCTTCTACAACCCATCGACCCTCCGCGTACGCCGTTTGATCAAGTTGGAATGGACCTTCTTGGCCCATTTCCCTTGTCTTCCTCCGGCAATAAGTGGATCATTGTCGCAACCGATTACTTGACGCGTTACGCTGAGACGAAGGCACTACCACGCGGGACAGCATCTGAGGTTGCCCAGTTTTTTATGCATCACATTGTGCTTTGGCATGGCGCACCGTCATTCATCATCACTGACCGAGGGACCGCATTTACGGCGAAGCTCCTGGACGACATCTTCAAGTTGAGTTACACGAGTCATCGAAAGGCCACTGCATACCACCCTCAGACTAACGGCTTGACAGAAAGACTAAACAAAACACTGGCAGACATGATATCTATGTACGTGGATGTGCAACACAAAACGTGTGTCGAAATCCTGCCGTACGTAACGTTTGTGTACAACACTGCCACGCAGGAAACTACACGATTCACGCCGTTTCGTCTCGTTTATGGTCGAGATGTCCAAACTATGCTCGACGCCATGATTCCGTATGACGACATCGATGAGCTCGACCAGTTAGCTCCTGACGTTGAGGAGTACATTCAGCGCGCCGAGGAAGCACGTCAACTGGCCCGTGTGCACATAAGACAGCAGCAGTCTACAGATGCAATAAGGTACAATCTCCACCATCGACAAGTTACCTATGAGCCCGGCGACCAAGTTTGGGTTTGGACCCCCATTAGACGGCGAGGCCTCAGCGAGAAACTCCTGAGCAAGTACTTCGGACCGTACACAGTACTAAGGCGTGTCAGCGACGTGAACTATGAAGTGATTCCTGACGGAGACCTGCCATCGTCCAAGCGCCGATTACCCCGTGCAGAGATTGTACATGTCGTCC
This sequence comes from Dermacentor silvarum, assembly GCF_013339745.2. NCBI lineage: Eukaryota > Metazoa > Arthropoda > Arachnida > Ixodida > Ixodidae > Dermacentor > Dermacentor silvarum. The sequence goes on along the minus strand of NC_051161.1, from coordinate 172,774,408 downwards.
GCCTCAAGCCGTATTTTACACGGTGATGTTCACATAGTGTACTGTTGAACAAACTTTTTGCTGTAGTCGCGTCGTCCTCCGAAGAACTCCTAAGCGAATTTTTTTTTTCCGACCACAGAACGTATTTTTTTGCCTAGTGTGGATGTCCGTATCTGGGCTAGCACGTTTACATTTTTTTTTTGTGCATCTTACCTAATTTGTGTACTTTCCATGTACGTCTTCTGTTTGAGCATCGAGTCGATGCTTCATTGGGAGGGGGAATAATGCCACCTGGTGTTTTGAGCCAGCCAACAATCATCATTGGGTGCCCAGCAAGAACGGAGAAGACGACGAAGTCGAAGATTCCGCGCCAGCTGGAGAACCGTCCCCTTCGTGTCTGGCATTCTTCGTGTCTGGCTGCTGGTACTGTTGCTTGCGCTTGCCTTAGCGCGTGACAATATATATATACATCACCCAAAATGGGCACAACAGGCAGCCATGAGGAGACGTTAGCTCTGTGAGGTGGTCCTACCCCACTCGGTGCACACAGCGTCCGAGTTGACGGTGCCCACCATCCCAGACGGTGTCGGAGCGCCCGATGCCAGGCCGCAATACCAGTCAGCCCGTAGCGGCACCCGTGGCCCGCGGCCCCCCGGCTCACTGAGCCGCGACTTCCGAAGTCAAAGAGAGAAGAAGCTATTTACATAAGAAATTCGGACCACCCACGAGGTTTCCGTACTCACTCGCTTCAGGCTTGCCAATGCTCCGCGGCCGCTAGGCCTCGCTCTCCCAGGAAGCAGACCACGTGGCTCTCGTACTGACTTGTACTCCAACAAAACACTCGCGAAAAGGCTTAGCATGTTGAAAAGTTCAAACACGCTACAGCAACCGTCGCCTCGCTCAAAAAAGCACACCGCCGACACTAGCGATCAAAATCCACGCTAGGACTACGCTTCAGTTGAAACATCTCGAACCGAGCAAAACTGTTAAAATTATCGTCCGATGCGCCAAGAGCCCCACCTTGGGTGCCAGATGTGGGGTCTCACACATGCTCTTGGGACAAAGGAACGACAACACAGTAGTGCAAACAATCAAAAGGGCATTTATTGCACCTTTCATACACTAATGCACACTAGCCGAATTACAACCAATAGAACATTCACACGGCAGCGCGACAAATCAAGGAAGTCTGACTCACCGCGACCCGATAGCGAGCGAATACGTTCGCCCCATGCTATGACACCATCGCCTAGTCGTTCACGTGTACGGTAACGGGAACGGTGGCGCGCTCGAACGATCTGTGTTCGTCCATACCGGTGTCCTGCTCTTGGCCTCGCGCGACGGTCGCGCGAAGCGTTCGTGCGTGTTGGCCGCCGATCCCAAGCCCAAGAGAAAGCGCCCTCGACCTTTTTCTTCCAAGTCACCCTGCTGTTCGGCGGCAGTTAGCATCGCGACACTCGTGCCATCTCCCACAATGCGCCACAACCACCACGACCACTGCCGGGCTTAGCCACGCGGAGAAGCCGGACTACAGGAGACATGCGGGGAAAACAACATCAGGGGACGCGTGAGAGTCGTGCATCCCCACAGGATAAAACGAGCTTGTACAGGCCAGTTACAGCAATGTCGGTGATATACAGAATGGCAATGCAAGACATAAAATTAGAACTGTCGAAGTGGGTGGAAAAAAATGATGGACTGGGGGAACTACAGAATGGGTTCAGACCAAGCAGACGCTTAGAGGATAATATTTGTCTGCGCTCGTAGTGTCATGTGCATTTATTTCGTGTGTCCTCGTTTTTTCGCGCAATTTTAAAAACGTCTAAAAGCAATGAACCAACTAGTCTGCCAGAACGTCCTACCAGAGGATAATATGTTTGTACTAACCCAGTGCATAGAGATTTCATAGCTCAGAATATGAATAGCATTTATAGATATTATTAGAGCTTATGACAACGAGTTATGGGATAATATAAAGCACGAAGGCATAGATGACAATTTCCTGGAGCTGGTGAGGGAGATATATAAAGACAACCGAGTACAAGTTGTATGGGAAGGCCGAAAATGTAATGAAATTGTGGAATTTCACCAAGGACTGAAGCAAGCATGTCCTCTGTCTTCATTGTTGTTCAGGCTTTATCTTCAGGGCATAGAAAAACTGAAAAACAGTGAATTAGGGTTTGATTTATCGTACATGCTTAAGGGAAACATGGTGCAACAGAAGGTCCCGGGACTGAAGTATGCGGATGACATAGTGATGCTAGCGGACAATACAAGAGATTTACTGATACTTGCAAATATCTGTGGCAGTGCAGCGACAAATCTAGGCCTTAGGTTTCGGAATTCAGGAAAAAATTAGGAATTATGATCTTTAATGAAGAGACGAATTGTTATGTGGTGTCAATTCAACAGTAAGTCATACCTATAGTCAAGCAAAACAAATACTGTACATCGGTGTAGACATAAACGAAGGAAAGACTTACTCAAGCACCCACCAATATACAGTGTAGACTGCTTATGTTGTAAGTTGCTGGAGTCGCTAATATCTGCACTATAAGCGGTACTGCACTATAACCAAAACAACGATTTTCAAGCCCTGCACGTATGCAAAAGATGTAGAAGAAGGATGTAGACACGCTTTGTCATATCGCACGCACATCGCGATTACGTTTTCGCCAGTGAGCTGGCGAAAACATAATCGCAATGTAGTCGGTGCTCTTCAAGCTCGAGAGCTTTGCACCGAGTCAAAACGAAACAACTGTTTGCCGCAACCGCTGCGGAAAAAACCGTGGCCGCCATCGACGTGATTATGAACGGCGACTTTGCGGTGCTGAAGGCACGCGCCCGGTGCACGCACCGAGTCGTCGCGATTATGAACGGCGATTTTGCGGTGCTGAAGGCACGCGCCCGATGCACGCACCGAGTCGTCTAGTCGCTGCAACAACTGGCCGTCGAAACCGCGGTCGCCATCTATGCGATCATTGATGGCGACTACGCAGTTTTTTAGGCAAGCGGCCGACGCGCGTACCGAGTAAAAACAAAACTACTGTTCGCCGCAACCGCTGCGGAGAAAACCGCGGCCGCTATCGACGCGATCGTGGATGACGACTACGCAGTTACGAAAGCACGCGGCGGTAAACGCAAGAATACAGGCTTTAAAGAGACAAATAGGCTCGAAGCATTCCGGCGTTGCTGTCATTCACGTACGATTTCAACTGATGGCTGTGGCGATGCGGACTCCGCCGCTTCGTTTTGGTTGGACGCTAGCGCTGTTCTTGCTCTTTTGTGTCGCACATTTGCGGCGCTCCTCGCTCACCGAGCTCCGAAAGTAGTCCGAATTAACCGATGCGCTGTCAAATAAGTCCGAATTAACGAGAGTTTGATTGCATTGAATAATGCATACGCTGGCCGGCAGCACGCACCTTATTGAGAAGCGTGCTCGCTGCTGCCTTTGTTGGCGAGATTTTCCCGCGGAAGCCGCATTATAACCGGTATTTCGTCTCACGCGGCTGCACTGTAAGTGGTATGCGTATACATGGAGTTCTGTGGGAGGGTAAACGGGAGTCGGAAAAGACCATACTATATCCAGGCGCGGATCCAGGGGGGATGTCCGGATGTCCTGACCCCCCCCTCAGATTTCTGCATCGCCCCCTCGCTGACAGGGGGATGGCCCTGTCGCAAAAAAAAAAATATGGCCATCAGCATTCTTCAAAAGTATTTTTCGCGAGTACCAGTGGTATCAGCCATGCATAGAAGTAAAGCTAGCTCGCTCACAAGCTTAGTTGTATTCCGTAGGAGTGTGGTGTCGCGAAGTTGCCGTAGTTATTTTTTCTCATGAACACCTTGGACCTCCTTACGCCTGCCGTGCCTTACTCGTCCCGTCGGTGGCGTCGAATGAACGAGGGGACGTCCCTTTTGCCAAACACGCCGAGGTTCGCTCGAGCGCCTTCGTGCCTGATTAACTTAGTTTCCCTTGGGGTGTCAACGGTTGCCTCATTGGCTGTCATCGGTTCCGCGACCAACCTGCTTAATGAAAGAGATCTCTTGCTGAAGTGTTCATATATAAATAATAACAACTAACAGCTAAACTAAGAACTACGCATAGGCAACTTTTTTTTTTTACTGTAGCACTCATTGTGATCACAGTTACACGTTGACAATAGCCAGTACGAGCACAGTACCGTTCGTACGCTACAAGTTTTTCATTGTAACTTCGCAGTTTTATTGTCGTACATTAAACATAGGAGGCTCAAGCCCACCGGATCCGTTTGTCTGATTCGGCGTTCTCGCGGAGCGGGGCGAAGCCTCGAGCCGCGGCTGCGAAGTGGGGGAGCGTGACGTCAGCGGCCAACGCCAGCGCGCGGGTCTAGGATGGCGTCGCGTGGTTAGAGAAACGGGAGCAGATGCGCGCCTTGTGTAAAAGGATGACGTCGCGTGGGAAACAAAACATGAAGACGCTGGCTCGCGCTCTCGCCTACTACGCCACATCGTTATTCTTGTAGGTGGCGTCGTGAGTCTTCATACGCGGTGATTCGCATATCGTAAACAACCAGCGCAGTGGTTGTTGCGTTGGAGCGGACCGTTACGCCCGTATTCAAGAACGTTCCTCTAGTCAACACACCACCACGACTCAAGAGAGAAGATGGCACCGCCATCCCTCCACAGAAGTGGTCACTGAGCTTCATGATCATTCACGGGAATTCATGAGAATTGTCGCGTCTTTATTCTCGATTATTCTGCGCAGTACGACAATTGAAATTTGGAGTCTGATATCTCGGAGCACGGACACGCTAGAATAATTCTTCCGACTGATACTGTGTAGAAACTCGACTGTCTCTAAGTTTTCAATACAAACATACCCACCTACTGCAGTCAACGAAAAATAATTGTTCCATTTTAGTTAATTGGACTGCTCACACCGATTATTATCATCTCACTTTGTGCCCCCTTAGCCACATAACTTATTTGCACAGGTGGTATTCGCATGCCTCCCAGTGCCTAACTTTAAGAAAACCATAAAGCTTAGTTTTGAACACCCTGTATTTTCAGGCGCAGCCGCCAAGCACATGGCTGTATTGGGTAACGTCCTTTTCCTATAAGCTCGGAGAAACCGATATCTGGCTTCGCTACAGGTCTTCTTCCTCTTTCTGGGGTTTTACGTGCCAAAACCAGTTCTGATTATGAGGCACGCCGTAGTGGAAGGCTCCGGATTAATTTTGACCACCTGGGGTTCTTTAACGTGCACTACAACGCAAGAACACGGGCGTTTTTGCATTTAGCCTCCATCGAAATGCGGCCGCCGCGGCCGGTATTCGATCCCGCGATCTCGTGCTCAACGCCTGAGCTGACTGAGCCACCACGGAGGGCTACAGGTGTTGCTTTAGCCGTATAAAACGGGGGTTTATCGTGAGGAAAAACGGTAAATTTCGGTAAATAAGAAAGACTACTATCATGATCATCGCCATCATCATCATTGACAGAAGCTGACCCCCCCCTCAGAAAAAACCTGGATCCGCCCCTGACTATATCCGGTCCTGCACTATAAGCGGTTACGTTATAAGTGGTCTATACTGTAATCTAAAAATAAAGGGGAAGCGGAATGCAGCAATAATTGCATGCAGCTCTGGGGCCACAATAAGCATGACGTGGTGCGTGGAAAGGTGTAATGTTGCAGCGCCAACGTTCGCAAATGCTATTCTGTGCTTAACCCTTTCAAACGCCACTTGATCCTGTTGATTGAAAACTTACTTTCACCACATCTTTTGCATCTTCGGAATCATACGAAGTGTACAGATGCAGAAAAGATTAAGGATTTTCAATTCTTTAGTGAGTTTTGCCAAGTTTACAAAATGTGGACTCCACGCGAATAACTCCCTATAGGAACATCGAATATGAGATCATCAAATATTTTGTGTATTGAAAAGCTTGAAAAACACTTATCCAGCCGCTTGCAAAAGTATGCCTGGTGCATGACATTGTGAAAAACAATGAAAGAAGTGAACCCGCTACATACAACAACATGCTGACACCGAGCAAAAACACCCAACCGTCTATCTTCCCACACATTTTACTAAAACATGTTGCACATGTTAACCAAAATTGTAGCAGAGTTCAAATCATAAGTGTTTCAAGATATATGCGACACATTTTAAATATTACTTTGGTCAGTGCTTTTGCTGTTGATGCACTATCTAGGTGCACACAATAGTGTACATAGCGTCTGAAAGGGTTAAAATCGCATATCTTGTCGGGGTTGGAAGTTAACCAAAGATCAGTACAGGCCTGTTGGCTTTGGGAGCCCACAGTAAAACCTCAAGTGAGGCAGTGCAGGGTGACATGGGTTGGGCCTCTTTTGAAGTCAGAGAAGCACAGAAGAAAATTAGTTTTGAAGAAAGGCTCAGGAACATGGATGAAAATAAATGGGCGGCTAAAGTGCACAAGTATTTCTACATGAAAAGCGTGGACACAGAATGGAGGAAGAGGTCAAGGAAGTTGGCAACCAAGTACAGGATAATCGAAACTGTAAATAGACAACCAGGAGTCATCAGAAAGTAAGTGAAAGAAATAGAGACCGTGAATTGGATGGAAAGAATGGAAACAAAAAGGACAATGGAGATTTACAAGAATGCGAAGAAAGAAATTAGAAGGGAAAATCTGTATAATAACACAAAGGGCAGTGCCTTGCTATTTGAGGCTCAAGCCGGTTGCCTAAGGACCAAAACATACCGGAGCAAATATTCGGGACTAGATCAGGCAAGTGTATGCTGCAGTAAAGATCCAGAAACCACTCAGCGCATCCTAATGGAATGCGACGGGATACACCCAGCGAGAACCGTAGGTAACCTTGCAGAGAAGCGCTTGGATCTAAAGTGGGTGGAAGCACCAACCGGTCAGTAGCCGAGATGAGCAAGAGACATTTAGGGTACAGTAGAACCCCGCTGATACGTTTTTCACGGGACTGTAAAAAAAACGTAAGAGCCGGGAAACAGGAAAAATTTAGAAATGGGAGTAGTGTTGAACTGCACACAATATTATTTTAATAATAAGGTATATGTTTATTTCCAGGTTCAACTGGAGGGTTTTCTGGCAAAAAGCTGCATGCCCAGCTTGACTGTGTCCAGAAAACCCCTACAAGCAGTAGCACACGAGTGGTACAGGAAATCTATTTTAATTCTTACATGTGAAAAAAAGTCGTAGTTTCGCCAGACAGCCGAAGTATCGATTGCGATAGCAAATTAGTAGACAGCTATACAAAGTAAGAATAGCAGTTTTATCGTCCGTATAAACTTGTAAACATTCGCTTATTACCTATATTAACAAGCATGGTGTCAGCGCCCACAGGCAAACATGAACACATCACACTCGATGAGCGCGGACACGCGCTGTCAAACGCTAAGTGCCGCTGCAGAAGCGATCGAAGTGATCTTCGTGCTGTTGTCTATCGCTTCAACGCAAACTGAGCGCCGAGAACACACAGCACGGACAAAGCTATGAGCCGCCGACACACCTACACTGCGTAGACTCTGCCCCCAATGCAGATCGCTTTCAAGATACGGCCCGTGCGACCGCGCGCCGCCGCGCAGTACGCAGTTGATGCCAGAGCACAATGCTGCCTACTATCCCTCGCTCCCTCGCCGGTGCCTCAAGCGCAACGAAAGAAGGCGCTTCCTCCCTGCTTTTCTATGTTGCACGTGCGAGATTTAGACGCGGTCGTCGGCTCTCCTCGCCCGCTTTCACTCACACATACAGCATATGGTGTGCGGCGACGGCGTTATCGCCCTTGGATTTTATACGGAACATCTATGGGCCAAAACCAATTTTAGGGCCCCAACACGTCATAGACACCATCTTTAGATAGCAAATACGGATCTCAAGGGCCATACTTTTGCTGGCGGAAACCGAAAATATGTCATAAGTGTCGCCCCTGGCACTTTGGGCGGCGAATGCCATCGTCAAGCAACCAAGCCAAGCGACATGAAAAGTCAAAATGGCCGCTCGGGCCGGCGCAAGGTGGCAGTTCGCAACGTATGGTGCGGGAACGGTCCCACAGTTACGACGTAACAGTGGGGTTACCAATGCATTGGGTTCTATGGGAGCTGTGCCGGGACCGGCCGAAAACGACGTAGCAGCTGGGAAAATGCAGCACCCAGGAACGTAACAGCGGGGTTACTACTGTATTGGTGGAAAAAAAGCAAGGAATAGATTGATAGGACAGTATCATTACAGGCATAGGTAGCGGCACAACGCAGACAGAGAAGTTTTGATGGGGAGAAAAAAGAAGGTTAAGGAGACGTATACAAAAATGCTAGAATGAAAATTGTGTATAGCATAACTCAAGCAGGCTAGGTGACTATTTGTCACTGCCCTGTTTCAAAGGGGATGCCAATAAATAATATTATTATTATTATTATTTTATTTCCATCAACTTGGTGGAAGAGGCTGCAAGTAAAAGCTGCTCCAGTAGAGGCAGCTTGACGAGGCCTGCAGCCCCCTTACAGAGTATTGGGCAACGACAATTCATACATGTATACACAGGTGGGAACTTGACTTAAATATAAAGAAAACACAATATATTATTTTCTGCCCCAAAAACAAGCCCTTGAATCATCATGTCCAACTACAGATCTATAATACCAAGCTATTGCCAACAAATTCTTGACGCTTCCTGGGCGTGTGTTTCAAGTATGACTTAACATGGACGGATCACGTGGATCAGGTTTGTCTGAAAGCATCTAGATCTATTGGTTTGTTGCAACGAGTAAAATATCTTTTACCTCTGCGTTTGAGAAAGCAGATTTAGTTTGCCATAGTTCACTCCTATTTTATGTACTGCCAGCTAGTTTGGGGCACATATAACAAATCTGATTCAGACCGCCTTTTCTCGCTTCAGTTTAGGGCATTGAAGGTAGTATTCTGTTCCGCACCTATTGCCAAAGAATCCCTGTACGACGCAGTTGAGGTACTGCCGTACTATCAACTTTACGATTTCTCATTGGCTGTACTTATTTTTCATAACATTAGGCGTGATTTTACATCCTTCTCCACTAAGTATTTAAACAAGAACCTTACCCATAACTTGCGCACTGTATCTATGGTTTGGTCGAAGTCACGCACAAATTATGGTACGCAGATCATAGACAACCAAATAGTTAAACTCTGTAACACATATCCTTTAATGATAAACTGCATACAGGATTGCAAAACCCTTTCTAAATTTAAGAAATGAATTAAATTGATGCTTTCTTCTCCTGCCTCTTTTGTTTAGAATTGTACCTTTCTTTTGTCTTGAGCAAGTGCAATTTGAATGATTTTCTACACCATTCTTTCTGTGAATTAGAATGATGTATTCAATGTAGAATGTCAAATCATAGGATAATTTGTCATATGTAAAACAGTATGTATTGTTGAATTTTCACTGACTTGCCTTGATTTCTCAATGTAGCGCAGTATTCTGTCATGCCGATCTGCTGTCACGATGTGTGATCCCGAGGTGAAGGCCCTGTCAGGAGTCATTGTTTCCTCCTTTCTTTTGCCATGCCTCGTGGACATACTGTACGATCTATGTATGTCCAAATAAACTGAATTGAATTGAATTATATATATATTGCAATGGAGATGTTTGCCTAGCAGCACTCGATCTAGAGTTTCAACGGTAGACCGAAACAAGTCTAAGGGAACTATGGCGAAGCGGGCGAGCAAGCGTCACTTGTCTTCTTCCTTCACCAGCACCGTGGCCCACTGCCTTCAGTACAATCACTCCCCACCGAAAGAGGAGCCATCCTGGCGACCTAGGGGCAGGAGAACACAGGGGGGTCGTGGCACTGCTTGAGGCGGTAGACGTGGACAATTTGTTTTCGGCCTGAGCGGCCTGAGCGATAAACAACACGGATGTCGTATTCTTGTAGGCGTAATGCCCAACGAGCGAGCCAACCAGTTGGATCTTTGAGTGACGACAACCAGCATAGGGCAAGATGGTCCGTCACGATGTCAAAAGGGCGCCCATACACGTAAGGCCTGAATTTTGCGATAGCCCAAATAATGGCCAGACATTCCTTTTCAGTGACCGAGTAGTTCGCCTCAGCTTTGATAAGGGTGCGGCTGGCATAAGCTACAACATACTCATCGAAGCCATTCTTGCGCTGTGCAAGAACAGCGCCTAGTCCGACACCACTAGTGTCCGTGTGAATCTCAGTTGGAGCAGAGGGATCGAAGTGGCGCAGTACTGGCGGTGAAGTGAGAAGGCGGTGCAGTTCTTGAAACGCGTCATCACATGCCGGGGACCAGTCCGGTAGCTCAGAACGGCCGGTAAGACACGCGATCAAGGGGGCGATTATGGAGGCAAAATTGCGGACGAAGCGTCGGAAATATGAGCATAAGCCGATGAAGCTGCGAAGCTCTTTCAGGGTAGTTGGTTTGGGGAACGCGGACACGGCAGTAAGTTTCGTAGGGTCCGGGAGGATACCGTCTTTTGAGACCACATGACCGAGAATAGTAAGCTTGCGAGCGCCGAAGTGGCATTTCTTCAAATTTAGCTGCAGTCCTGCAGCGGTGAGGCACGCAAGGACTTGCTCGATGCGGCTGAGGTGTGACGCAAAGTCGGTAGAAAAAACTACAATAACATCTAAGTAGCAAAGGCCTGTGTTCCACTTCAGGCCTCGGAGAATGGTGTCCATCATTCGTTCAAAAGTGGTAGGCGCGTTGCAGAGGCCGAAGGGCATGACGGTGAATTCATATAGGCCATCAGGTGTTACAAAGGCTGTCTTTTGGCGATCGGCCTCTGCCATCGGCACTTGCCAGTACCCGGAGCGCAGATCCAGCGAGGAAAAGAATTCCGCGGCCTGTAGGCTGTCCAAGGCATCGTCGATGCGCGGCAGAGGATAGACATCTTTGCGCGTTATGCGGTTAAGGCGGCGATAGTCGACGCAGAACCTTATGGAGTCGTCTTTCTTTTTAACGAGGAGAACCGGAGATGCCCAGGGGCTGTTAGAGGGCTGGATGATGCCACGCTGCAGCATGTCGTCAACCTGCTGGTCGATGATCCGGCGTTCAGCGGCCAACACACGATACGGACGCTGGCGCAAAGGGGTTTGTTGACCGGTGTCGATATGGTGAACGACTGCTGACGCTCGACGCAAGGACGGTTGGCAAATGTCGAATGAGGCCCGAAAACGCTGGAGGAGCTTGATAATTTCCGCGCGCTGGACAGGTGTGAGTGCCGAGTTGACGGCATGAGCGAAGACGTCCACAGGGGCATCGGTCCCGCCAGGAGGAGTGACGGCGCAAAGTGGAAGTGATGCCGCATCGTCAAACATGGTAGCCGGGAGGACGCAGTCGAAATATTCAGAGCTCCCCAGGCACTCACCGCGGAGTATGGATTAAGGGCACACGGAAGGATTGCACACGTAAAGGGCAGCAGAACCGCCGCAAAAAGTGACGATAGCAAAAGGAAGCAGAAGGTTCCGACGGCTCGCACAAGAGGCTGACGGCATAAACAAAACAGATGAGTTTGCGACAGAGTCACACGACACAGGGACCAGAGCGGCTGAAAAAGGTGCGATGTCGATGTCGAAGGCAGCAACAACTTTAGTAGAATGGTGGTCGTCAGGGTCAAAGCACGGCACTGACAACGTGATTTACAGATAGGAAATTCCATCCAAGAATGACGTCGTGCGAGGAGCGGGATAGAACGACTAATTCAACAACATACAAAATGCCTTGAATGACGACCCGAGCTGTGCATGATGCTGAAGGCTGAATGCAATGCGACGTTCCCGTACGCAGCGATAGATAAGTAAGTGAGGTGGCCACTTTGTTCAAATTGCGGCAAAACTTTTCACTAATAACAGAAACGGCGGCTCCGGTGTCAATAAGTGCGTGTACGGTGACGCCATCGACGGACAGTTCAATTTGGTTCGCAGGAGAAAAATGAGGCCTTGAAATGTTCGACGTAAACGCAGTTCTGGCCTCGGGAACTGCGACTGTTAGTTTTCCTCGGAGGCAGGACTGAGTCGACGAACCATGGGGGAAAGGGATCGACGACGAGGGGAGGGCGACTGGCGCGAATCGAAGGGGTGGCGACTAGAAGACGAGTGCGGAGGAAGATTAGGCACATCATGACGCGGAAGTCGAGCAGGCATGTAGCCGGAGGCGCTCCCACTGTCAGGGAAACGGTAGTTGCGACAGCGGCAGAATCGTGCTACGTGGCCCGGGAAACCACAGGAATAGCATATTGGCCGGTTATCAGGAGTGCGCCACGGGTTGACGACAGGGGCTCCAGCGGTCGAGTAAGGAACCGGAACCGGACGTGAAGGCGGTGGTGGTGGTACATGGAAAGTGCTGGTGGTCCGGTAGGCATCAGGAGCCGGAGGAACATAAGGCGGGGCGACAACGTTGGCGTACGTCAGTGGTCCAACAACGGGCTGCGGATGAGGGGCAGGTGGTAGCGCCTCAGCAACTTGCGTTTGAAGCACCTGACGAAGCGAAGGAGCCAAGGAAGTCACCGGCTCAGGAGGGCTAGTCGCCAGAGACAGTTGCCGTGCGACTTCCTGGCGGACGAACTGCTTTATTTGCGGCATTAAAGCAGAAATGTCGGCAGCGTCGCGGCTAAAATCCAAGGAAGCGAGATCCGCGGTATCCTGCTGAGCAGCACAACGTGTTGAGGCACACTGCTTGCGCAGCTCGTCGTACTGCTGACAGAGCTGAATTACCTCGGCTACCGTCTGGGGACTCTTGGCGACGAGCATCTGGAAGGCGTGGTCATCGATGCCTTTCATGATGTGCTTGATCTTGTCAGCTTCGTCCATGGATGAGTTGACGCGCCGGCAGAGCGAGAGCACGTCTTCACTGTAGCTGGTAAAGCTCTCGCCATTGTGTTGAGCCCGACCACGCAATCGCTGCTCAGCACGAAGGCGGCGAACGGCAGGACGGCCGAAGACCTCAGTCAAAGTGCTCATGAAAGCAGTCCAGGTGGTAAAACTTGATTCATGATTTCGGAACCATAGGTTCGCCACCCCCGTCAAATAAAAGCCTACATTAGTGAGCTTCTCGCGGTCGGTCCACTTATTATATGCGCTTACACGGTCGTATTCGGTGAGCCAGTCCTCAACATCGAGGTCGTCTGCTCCACTAAATATAGCAGGATCGCGCTGCCGGACGACGCCAGGGCAGACAATGGTCGGGGGTACGGGAGCAGCAGCCTGGGACGGTCCAGGATCATTCATCGCAGGAGCTGGTGGTAGCGTCCGACTGCGGAGTTTCAGGATGTGGAAGAGAAACCCAGCGCCTCCACCAGATGCAATGGGGATGTTTGCCTAGCAGCACTCGATCTAGAGTTTCAACGGTAGACCGAAATAAGTCTAAGGGAACTATGGCGAAGCGGGCGAGCAAGCGTCACTTGTCTTCTTCTTCCTTCACCAGCACTGTGGCCCACTGCCTTCAGTACAATCTGTTATACACCTACATGTACCCACATACGCGCACATACCTACGCGTGTGCATACAGAGCCACTGGTGTCCAAAAAATACTTAGGTAGCTTGTGTAGTTCTCATGGTGAAAAAATGAAACAAGTAGACGCCGCTGAGCACATATGTGTATATATATACACACATATACACCTGCATTCATATACCCATGTATACATATACACTCATATGCATACCCATAAATATACACACATATACACCCAAACATATATACACACTCTATATACATACTAACCGAGAGGAAGTACACTTAACCACTAACTTAAAAAAATCCTGCACATGCAAGTCTCTCAGTTGTTGGGCCGTTATTTGCGTGACATCAACGCCTAGATTATTATATTTATTTAGAAGCATTGGCATTATGTACGATGGCTTTTCCCTTAAATAATTTGTTCTGGGTGTGCCCACCCGCCATATTTCTTTATGACGGGTAACATAAAATTTGTCATTGAGTTCAAGGCTACAAAGTTCTCGTAGAAAGGAGCGGTTCGGTTTTACTTCTCGCCTAAAGGCAGTTGTTAACTTCTACTGGTATAATTTTAACACAGAAATTATGTTGGCTTTATCATCAAATCATTATTATCTTCATAAATTATAGCTGCTTCGCCGGAGATTCTACGGCTGGCATTGTTTGGATCACAACTATCTCGACACACAGAGATTGGCTCAATGTTTTCTTAGTCAACTCTAAAATTAGCAATGACAAAAGTTAGCAAGTTACAATACAATACAATACAGTTTTATTCGCCTGTTTTTTCACGCACATGAATCTGCTGGTCAGCCTTTTTTTTTACCAGTGTTCTTCTTTTGACAATATTGCATAAATCGTCACTGAGATCATTAAATACCGCTTTATCACAGTGTCATTCCACTGTGATAAATATTGATGGCAACTGGGAATGACTTTGGAGACATTTCAGGTGATTCAATCTTTTTCATGCATGTAATACTGTGAAAGAAGATACTGACGTTGGCAAAATGCAGCCGCACCAGAGTAGTAAAAAATGGCCCACCTTGACGAGCTGTTTGTATTCGGAGCCATCTTGACTGACACAGGTAATAACTTTGGGCTTGTTGATGCCTCCGCACAGTCGATACTCAGCTGAAAACCTCAGGATTCCTGGCAGGTTGCAATATGAGGCACTATGGTCCACCTGGAAATTGCATTTTGTCAGTCAGCCTAGTGCCACAATTTCAAAGTTTCAGTCAGCAGAAAAAGTGGAGGAGAATGACAAAAACCTTGGTTGCAGCACAGAAATGAGAATTTAGGATACAATAAATTTTCAGTAACTGACTGTTTATTTCAATTGTTTGACTCATTGACTATATATTTCCATTGGCGAAGATGTTCATTATTTTGATCCCAAAATTGCCTGCCGCTGGACTGGTTAGTGTAGTAAATTAACGACGGGGATTAGACCCGGACCCGGACATCTGACTCGTTCTTCAGCTGGCGAACAGCGCCCATGGCGAGCAGTGCCCATGGCCGCTGCTCGTGCTCGGCACACTTTCTTCTTTATTTGCAACACACTCCCGCAGCTGACAAAATTGCTAAAGGCTGCCGGCTTCAAGAAGGTAAAACTTTTGGACAGGACGCCTTATCGCGGAGCCGGACGGCAGCTTCAGGCAGCACGCTCGAGCGATGCAGTCGTGACCAGTAAGCAGTTCCATCACCAGGGCCAGTTTCCACAGGATAGGAGGCGAATCGTCGTCGTGCATTATGACGATGTCGCCAACTTGAAGCAGTGATGGTAGCTTCGGTGTCGCCTCGTGTGCAGAGCGCAGAAGCAGAAAGTACACTATTGCACGCCTGAGTGCAAACACTGGACGCTAGCCACGGATCGCTGAGCGAGCACATTGAGCGGCAGTTCAACTGATGGCAGGAGGAATTCAAGTGACAACCTGAACAGCAATACGAGTACATATGGTAACTTGGTGATCGATCAAGGTGATGATCTGAGTAGCAACGTTTTCGTCGGCTAGAATGGTAACGACCAGTGTCAGGTCCTGATGTTACCTGTGGTAGACATTGCTCTGCGAGTTCCAAATACGAGTCCTTTCAGCTGTAGGGTATGTTTTGGGCATAGTAATGTATCTGATGCTGGCTTGTCATCATTCGCATTTCGACTGGTTGCTGCATCGGCAGTGACCTTCCATCGCAGGCGCCCTTGTGGCTTGACGCAGCATTTGTGCAATAGGTGTGCTTCCGCTGGTGTTGATATTCGCTGGACTGTTGTGCACCAGCGTTCATTCAGGAAGGGCGGCGTTTGTACACCTGCGTCTTGACATAGTTGCGTATTGTCATGCTTGTACTCAACGTTGAATTACCGTCCGGGGAACGTGAAACCATTGGGAATGTGCTTGAGCCTCGTCTGTTACGCTTGAACAGCCTTGTAGGAAGTGGAAATTTCTTGGCTTTAGGAGACTTTGTCAGCAGATCGTCTCTGGGAGGCTTTCCAGTACCAAAGACGAGAGACGTGCTTAGTACATTTGAATCTTGGGAGAAGTCGTAGAGGGTTCCCTGGACTGTCCATCCAAAACGGATTTCCTCTGCAGTAACTTGAGGCGATAATCAAGATATCTGGCCAGTTACAACGTCCCAGTAGAAGTCGGAGCCTATCAGGATGCTGATCTCGTCCTCCCGGAAAGTCTTCGCCTCGGAGTGTGCATCAGCGGGAACAAGACTGTGGCGTGTCATCATGGTGGTGATCGTACTATGAGCTGGTTACCGTAGAGATTTCCGGCACTTCGAGGGCATCTATATTGGTCTCGATACTGTGCTGGCTGCGGAGTGTAACGGACACTCGGGTACATGTCAGGGTCACAGGGCTCAGCTGAGTTTTCCCGAACGCGAATATGGTGAGGCGCTCAACGCCTTGGACCGGGCAATTAAGTGCTCGAGCAACGTCTCTCCGAATGAAAGTGTGCTGACTGCCCGTGTCCAGCAGAAAATGCAGCAAAATTGACCTTGCTGGTGCGACAGCCCAAGCTCTCCCCGTCTGTAGGAATACCGACATGACACCGGTGCCACTCGCGGTAACGGATGTTGCATGAGGTGGCACGATTCAAAACCAAGCAAGGCGTCTGAGCAACTCGTCGTCATCCGTGCAATGCGCAAGCGGGCCGGAGTCCATCGACACACCACCTCATGCAACATCCGTTACCACGAGTGGCACCGGTGTCATGTCGATGGACTCCGGCCCGCTTGCGCATTGCACGGATGACGACGAGTTGCCCAGACGCCTTGCTTGGTTTTGAATCGGAGTACACACGTTGCACAGCGACGTCAAGTGTTGTCCAGAATAGTGGGTGCATTACAAATTCCTGGTGCTTCAGCATTCACTGGCAACGTGGTTGCGCTTGGCACAGCGGAAGCAATGCCTGCGCACCTGAAGCTTCCCGCGTTTTGCTTCTCAAGTCAGCGACGTGGAGCATTCCTGAACTGTGTGGTCTGACGCGTTGCACAGGAGGCAAGGACACGTGTATGGCGTTCTTACTTCAATTGATAGAGCCGCTGCAGAGGGCGGGTTTAGCTCCAGAGGTCGTGATTCACGATGATGAAGCTGCTGGGTTGCAGATGAGCTGGCTTGGTCGACATTGCTTTTCTCCCTCGCCTCGACTTGAATGCGTAGGAAAGTCATAAGATGTTTTAC
This sequence comes from Dermacentor silvarum, assembly GCF_013339745.2. NCBI lineage: Eukaryota > Metazoa > Arthropoda > Arachnida > Ixodida > Ixodidae > Dermacentor > Dermacentor silvarum. The sequence continues at coordinate 172,757,294 of NC_051161.1, read as the reverse complement.
TTCCTGGGACTTGTCTTCTGTAACCGCTGCCGTGCCAACATGGTTTGACAAAGAAGCCTCCTTCAGCCGCTGACAGTACAGGATACCAAGGTCAGGTGGTAAGGCCCTCATAAAGACGCGTCATAGAACAGCAGCATACTCATCTGGTGAAATGCCAAGGCCCTCCAGTGCGCTGGTGCGGAACGTGATCTTGTCATAGAGATTTCGAAGCTTGTCTAGATCGGCGGAACTACGAATAGGCGCCATTGCGAGTAGGTGGTCCAGATGGTCATCGACCAGCATGTTGTGACGGCCGAACCGGTGAAACAGCACCTTGATGGCGACATCACAGTTTGCCTCGGCGAGGCAGATACCCTCAATTGCTTTTTTAGCTGATCCGGACAGGTACGTCAGCAGACATTTAAATTTGTCTATCTTCGTGAGCGAGTCATTGCTGTGGATGCTTGCCTGGTACTGGTCCCAAAAGCCTTGCCAGTCGCGTCGCACCCCAGAAAAGTTCAGAATGTGCAGCTTTGGCAGGGCAACGCGGGAGAAAGACGCCGCGGGCGACACTCTGGGCGCAGCGGAATGGGAAGCTGAGTACGGTGGCGAAGAAAGTTGCGCGGTAGTTGCGCAAGGATCGGTGGACGCAGCTCGATAGCGAGGCACACGCTTGTCTTGGGGAAGCTAACCTTTTGTTCATATTCGAAAGCTGTGGTCAGGTCTGCCTCCAGGTATGCATCCGTGAGCGTTTCTTGTATTGCGCAGTCGAACTCTATGAGATCCGCCTGCTTCGCCAAGACGCGCTCGAGGTGCTGGTGCAGCACTCGCACAGGGGTGGCCTCATCTGACAGGAGGGTGTCGATCGTAGAAATGGCCTTGGTGATGGCCCTCCGGACGAAGCCGCGCTTGGTGCATAGTTGCTCCATGGCCAGAACTCGAGAGCCAGACGACAGGGTGGGTTTCGGCACCAAACTGTAGCAAAATAACGACGGGGATTAGACCCGAACCCGGACGTCTGACTCGTTCGTCATCTGGTAGCAACTGAGCAAGCAGCACCCGTGGCCGCTGCACGTGGTCGGCGCACCTTCTTCTTTATATGCAACAGTCAGCACCCATGTGCCTGGAACAAATGGTGATCCCCCCCAACAGCATCGATTTGGCTAGCAGACAGAGGAGACAGGCACAGAAAATGTATACTTTCAACCTAGTCTCGACAAAGCTTACAATGATTACTGTACTTACCCAATTTTAACATGGACTAAAAGAATAGAGAATCGGTCCACATAAAATTGCCTGCGTTTTACAATTGAATACGATACCAAAACCGGACTTGAGATGTTGGCAAGCAGCCTACTACCAGCAAAATCACCATTGCATCACCAGACGGTGACAGTTTCATAGGGACCACATAGTGCTTCAGTGATGCAGACAAGGAAGAACGATGGGACATGCACCTCGACCTGTGCAACATTGTAAAGTTGATATTTCCTTGACATTTTCCAGGCACCTCTAGTGTGTGTAAAAATTTTACAACACATATAAGAGTAGCAAGAACTCCGCCATGGTTACTACGCACCACCCTCCGTCTGATACCAAACAATTTATGAGCAGCAAATCTACCACAATCTGTTTCCAACATTTAGCAAAGCACTCATGATTTATTGCTTTGACATTTTAAACGAATGTCTAAATTGTCAGAATCGTTTACCATAAACAAGCAAAACTGCTTCATCTAATTCAAAGGTGGTGAAGCGAGCAATTGCAAATCTTTGTCTTGTCAATGTACTCTGCAAATCATGCCTTCACGTCATGTCCAGGAGCACTGCAAAAAAGAAGCATTTGTTGGCTTGTCTCAGTGGTGGAAAATGTGCTGAGAAAACTAAAGCTGAGCGTCACGTGCAAATGCAGTGACATAAATAGAGTTGTGCTGTGCCAGATGAAAGCATAGTACGATTAAGTACATTTCTGCTCCCCAAAGAGCGTCAATTGGGTTTGTAAGGCTACGCTTGCAGAGGGTGTGTGGAGAAGCCTCCTGTCGTGCCTTGTGCATAAGGTTGGGTTTATCGCATTCCGTTCTCATGCGGTACACAGGGCGAACCACGAAAGGCTTAAACAAAAGCTCAAGGGAGCATAAGCAAAAGTTGATCAGATATGGGGGCGGACATTTATCAGTCAGTGCACTGTGATGATTGTGGGTGTGAATCAATGTTTAAGGAACGTCAAGTGTTGTACAGAAATGAAGACAAGGATAAGCAGGAAATAGAGGAAGCGAGCTTGATTGCAACAGTGGCTGCTAGCTGCGTCATCTGTAGCTCTGAGGAGAAGCAATATCTTGACTCTGCAGGTCTGCACCTGTGCTGATTTGCACTTTGTTTCCGTTTGGTGTCAGATATCAATGACACACTCTTGAAAAATGAAAATCACTTGAAAGTTAGTGCACGTCCTGTCGTTTTTTTTCTTTTTCGTCTGTGTTGCCGATGCATCAAATTATAACTGCATCAAACCAACTAGCCCAAAGTCAGTACTACTCCAACAAGTTTAGCATTGTGTAGGTTGAAAACGACCTTGGCACGCTGCTTTCATTACAAAAACTCATTATTCAAAAGCACAGGCATGCTAAGCTTACAGCAACAAAGCCATGTCACATCTTTTCACTGTGTCGGAGTCCTGTGTCACATGAAGAACTGGCCAAGCGGTTAGTCTAGGCATGGGCCATTATCCTGTTTATCCATTTATTTGTTACCCTCAATGACTGAAGCAGGCATTACAGAGGGGAGTGGTAGAAATATAATCACAAGTAGCAAATCCACATATGAACAGCAGATCATAATAAAGCTTGCTAGGCTTGTGGCTTGGGCTAGTTGGTTCACGGTGCGAAAGTAAGGAAACGGCGCAACATTGATGGAACACAAGACGAAGAAAGGACGAACATGGTGCCATGTTTGTCTGGCCTTCCTTTCTTCGTCTTGTGTTCCCTATCAATTTTATGCTGTTCGGCCTACTTTCGCAGATTATAATACTTCTACGGTCATACAAAGACAAGAACCAGACGTTCCCTTTCCTCTTGCTCCCTTAAACTTGGCACGTGTGCACTTCCCGCCAACGCTGCGAGGGTGTATGTACAGAGTGGTCCATTGTTAAAGGAAACACCGGAGCACGTGACCTCTGCTCGGTGCCGCCACCAGCCGGCGGCTGCAACGACTTTCGCGCAGGTGCAGTGAGCGCTAAAGGCGGTGCTCTTTCATCGTCTGCAACCATGCGCTGCTGCGCTTTGGATAGCAGCGAAGCAAGTTGATCATGCCTTTTTATGTTGGCCGGTGACTGCGGCAGGCCACCTTAGGATTTCTCAATTATTTATTTCTTCATTTATTTTTACCTTCAGGGTACACAGTACATTACAGAGGGTAGGGGCAAACGTAGATGAATACAGTGGAATCTCGATGATAACAATCTCACAGGGTCACGAAAAATATTCGTATTAGCAGAAATTCGTATCATCGAAACACAATTAAAACTAGCTAAATTAAAGAGTCAGAGGTGAACTCACTCAGGCACACGCACGTAAAAAGCATTTACAGTACAGACCACTTATAACGTAACCGTTTATAGTGCAGAACTGGCTACAACGCGGCCTTTTCCGACTCCCGTTTACCCTCCCATAGAACTCCATGTATACGCATACCACTTACAGTGCAGCCACGTGGGACGAAATACCGGTTATAATGTGGCTTCCGCGGGAAAATCTTGCCGACAAGGGCGGTATCGAGCACACTTCTCAACGAGGTGCGCCCACCAATGGGAGAATAGATCAATGAGGGCGATGCGGGGGAGGAGCATGAGATGTGGAGCATGAGTTTAAGAGCGATAAATTCGTCGCTGCATTGTATGGGCGAGGGAAAGCGTGCGGGGGACACACACCTTCACGGAGAGTGAACGCACAGAGGACATAAAATGCGACTTCCGTCGTGCAAGGCCGTGGGGGTATGGGAGGGAGGGGGGGTGACACCGTGCTGCGGCACCAAATGCGTACCTTGCAACTGGGCGCAAAGGTAACTGGCAACGCAATCTCCCACGCGAAAGGAGCAAAGCGGGAAGGCAGCGCGGGAGGGTGGGAGGGAGGGAGGGTGGCTTTTACTCTGCCAACAAATGCGTTCTTGTACTTTGCGCCTGTGCCGGCTTTCGGTGTTGTCGCGCGCACCGTATCTTGAAAACGATCTCCACATGGCTCTGATCTTTGTATGCGCTGTGCCCTTACGCCGCTTAGTTTCCATTGAAGCGATAGACCGCATGAACCTTCGCTCGCTGCGGCGGCTGTGCTTTTGCGCTGCGGCGGCAGCACAAAAGGAAAAGCACAAAAGCAACAAAAGCGCCACCGCTTCAAACTCTTCGCGCCCAGTCGTGGCTTCCGCGCTGTCCGGCGCTGCGTACCAAAAAAGAAAGGGAGAAAACGCGGGACTGCGTGCTGTTCTTTCTCGCGACCGTCGGTGGGGCGGCGTTTATTCGTATCAACCGACGCGGGTCGAAAATCGATTCATAACAACCGTTCTCTAGCACGTTGCAAAGTAATGGGGCTCGGCCGGGACCACAGAAAAATTTGTATCATCGAGAAATTCGTATTAGCCGTGATCGTATCATTGAGATTCCACTGTATATTAATCTGATAATAGGCAAGGATTAATTGAGAAAATAACATGGATTATACAATATAGCAGAAATACATAAGCAAGTAAGCACACAAATACAATAACATATACAATAAATATATAAGGCAACACACATAAATTGTGGATTCTTGGTGTCTCACAGGAGACCAACCACCGTGGATTCAAGCTTAGCGAGCCACAAGGCCGCGTCAGCCGTCGCCTTCAGAACGGCTCACGCGCGAGCTCAGAGGCCGCAAGAGGCTACTGAGCGACGCACGCAAAAAGCACAGTATAAGCCCCGAGTTGACGGAAACCGTTTATTGAATCTGTCGGCACCAGCACTGCACAAACGCCTGCGCAGTGGGGAACCAAAGGGATCCCCTCACCAGGGCGAAAATACAATAACAGGCGCCTATAGCACGTCGCTGCAAGAGCACCGGCTCAAGCTGGGACACGCTGCTAGGAAAAGTCCCGGCGGCTATGCTACTTGCTCTGGCGATAACCAATGGGTCAACTCGCGAGAGCACAGGCAATATCCTTCGGCTTAGGCTTTCGGCAAGTGCGGCTCGGCGGGGTACGACCTCGTGCGAGCACTAGGCACCGCTCGTCAGCTTAGCGTCGGGAAAGGATCAGCACAAAGTACGCGCTCCCCGCACGGGCAAAGGCACCGTGCGTGAGCTCCAGTCCTAGTCACAAAGGTGTCGGCGGACGAGAGAAAAGCATGTACGTACCGTGTGCTGGTCCCCGGAGAAAAAAAGAGCCACGCTCCGCCGCTAGCAGCCGAAACACGGCCGCCGTGACGTCAGCGACCCGCCCTCACCGCAAACTACCGCATGGGCAGTGCCACCGCGGGAACTGGTTGGGAGCGGACGGGGAATGAAGGCGAGGGATGGCAAAACAGGTGAAGCCCACGCAATGGCGCCGGCGACTCCCTCAATCTCCACAAAATGCAACAAAGAGACCAGAGTCACACGATGGTTAAAGGCCAGCTAATCAACTAGTTAGCAAGGCATTTTTAAAACGTATGGGGTCGCTGATGCCCGTCTAAGCCAAAAAGGACAATGAATGGGTAACTGTGTTACTTTTTGGAATGGGAACCTTTTGACGGTGGTCACTCGCTTCAGGCTTGCCAATGCTCCGCAGGCGCTAGGCCTCGCTCTCCCAGGATGCAGAACACGTGGTTCTCGTACCGACGAGTGTACTTCAAAACACTCGCGAAAAGGATTAGCATGTTGAAAAGTTCAAACACGCTACAGCAACCGTCGCCTTGCTCAAGAAAGCACGCTGCCGCCGCTAGCGATCAAAATCCATGCTAGGAATACGCTTCGGTTCAAACAAAGGTTGTCTCGAACCGAGCAAAACTTTATCGTCCGATGCCCCAAGAGCCCACGTTGGGCAGCCAGATGTGGGATCTCACACATGCTCTTGGGACAAAGGAACGAAAACACAGTAGTGCAAACAATCAAAAGGGCATTTATTGCACCTTTCATACACTAATACACACTAGCCAAAATACAACCAATAGAACATTCACACGGGCGCGCGACAAATCAAGAAAGTCCGACTTACCGCGACCTGATAGCGAGCGAATACGTTCGCCCCATGCTATGACACCATCGCCTAGTCATTCACGTGCGCGGTCACGCGAACGGTGGTGCGTTCGAACGATCCGTGTTCTTCCATACCGGTGCCCCACTCCGAGCCACGCGAGATGTCTCGCAAAGCGTGGATCGGCGCATGCGCAGGACGTCCGCGTCGCTCACCGATCCCAATCCAAAGAGGAAGCGCCCTCGACCTTTCTCTCCCAAGTCACCCCGCCGTTCGGTGGCGTTAGCATCGCGACACTCGCGCCATCTCCCGCAATGCACCGCAACCACCACGACCGCCGCCGGGCTTAGCCACGCGGAGAAGCTGGGCTACAGGAGACATGCGGGGAAAACAACATCAGGGGACGCGTGAGAGTCGCGCATCCCCACAATATGAAAGGTGCGGCATGTATCAACAATGAAAACAGATATGAGTTATGATAGTAAATCTTGTGGAAAAGACATTACCTGACTGATGACATGAATATGATCCATCGTAGAATATTCCTTCTAGAAGCCAGCCTGTTCTGTTTGTTTATTGAAGTGAAGTGTTGCCCTGATTCTATTAAAAATTATCTTGAATATATTATAAAATAGTGAAAGCAAGCTATTGGGCCCATAATTCTTTAAATTCTCCAGTCTTATGGATTCGTATAATACTAGCATTCTTCCAGCCCTCTGGTACACTTGAAGTCCATTGCATATAAAGGGTCGCAAACTTTTCAAGCATAATATTGCCTCCATATTTGATCGGCTGTTATTCCACCTTCTCGTGCTGCTTTTCCTTGGGGCATGCCTTGCAAGGCCATTCATAGTTAGTTATATAAGGAGTGTCTGTATCCTGTTCACCACTACTTCAATGACGGTAGCATGGCTGCTCAGGATACTGTACAGGTCAGCATAGAATTCTTCAGCTGCTTTTACTATATCATTGAAATTGCTGATGACATTACCCTGCTTATCTTTCACTGCATACATCTTGCCTTTTCCTATGCCAAGCTTTCTTCACACTGCTTTCATGCTGCAGCCCTTTTTTACTACTTCCTCAATTTTTACCACGTTATAATTACGAATATTCCTGCTCATCAGTTTTGACAGTTCAGCGAAATCTATCTGATCTCTTGAGTTTGACACTTTCATGCTTTGTCGTTTCATTAATAGGTCCTTTATTACATGGTAGAGCTTTACCATTATTTGAACGACGGCTATAGGCCCATTTGGGTGAGGGAGCTATCGCGATACACATGATAGTGAGGGCAGTGTTTCTTTGACACCATTTGGACCCAGTCCTCAACATGGCACTAAGACTGGTGCATACCCCGGAATGACTCGAGTCCTCTGCATTTTCAAGCGATAGAATCGGGCATACACTGCCAAATTAAACAGCGGTATGCTGGTAAATTTTTTGTCTCTTCTTTTTAATTAGGCCTGCCAGAAACTTGATCAATTCCAACGGTCCTGTCAAGGACGAAATTCGATTGCATTCAGGAAGTAGAATTGACAAAGGGTGCATAGCTACAGTAATGTGAACTTTAACTGGACAACTGCTCACTGATAGACAAGTTCACCCTTTTGCAAAAACTTCAAGACGACTGATAACTTACTGTAAAAAATTCCTCAAGAAACAGACAAGGACGAACTCTCACCAGTGTCCAATTTCTTGTGCTAAGTTGCCAGTCATGAGGAATTGCACCTCATTGCGCTTGGGGAACACCATGCTCACCTCAACATTTTGTGTCAGCACAGGCACACGGTCCATCGGGCCCAACTTGAGCAGTGGTGTGTCTCTGGGAAGCCGCACTGCAGCTGGTAGGGGGAGAAAAAGACATGTCACTCTTTCTGATGACCTGGCATATCATCTTCACGTTGAGCAGATTCATCTCCTCCTCACATATTGGTAATTGTTCAGGGAAGTTCAATCAGGCTTTTGCATAGTCACTGCAATGTAAACATGTCTTTAATTCACAAGTGTGATTCTCTGAATTGCAAAGCCCGTCAGCTCATTCCTCTGCCCAGAAAACAAGGACCAAAGCAGCCTCTCCTTTCGTACCTCGTCACGAGGTAACAGAATGAACAAGCATATTTCATGGACCCGACATACTTTTCGGATTAAAACCCACACTTTTGTAAAAGTTGCATCCCCCCTTTTTGCAAGTTTCTAAGAAGGAATACATCACACTGAAATAGTGTCAGCATAGTGAATCGATGCACGCATGTGCACTAATCGTGAAATGCCCAACTTACGTAAGTTACTGATAGCTTGCTACATTCTAGTTACGCATTGCTAGGAGACTCGCGAGCACCGTATTTGCTTGCTTAAAATTTGCAAGCATTAAATTCAGTGAAGAATTTTTCTGATATTCGATTCGATATTTGGCATTTTTTTTCCTTTGATTCGATTTGAGACCTAACATTTGGTATTCACTTTCCAGCTTTCCTCCAAAATAAAGAAGGGCATCGATATAGCAGGTGGGTAACACCAATCTGCGATGGACTGCACATTGTGCGACTCCATCGTGCTGTCAACTGCGGCTGGCGCCAACAGTACAGAGAAGGCATCTTTTCATTGTAAGATTCGGTGTGATTTGCTATCTGCCAAAGATTCTAAGATTTGGAAGGTCACAACAACTTTGCGTGGAGGAGCCAATCAGAATCAAGAAGTTCGATCCCGAACAGTCTTGATCCCAATTTAAAGTGCACCCTGTGATATTAGATTGACGGCTGTTGAAGCAGCGTTCGCTGCGTCCATGTGCGCACCTTCTGGCGGCTAATTGGCCCGCTCTTCCCACGTGCACTTCCTGAAATACACGTCGAATTTTTTGCTATTCCCTTTGACCGCATCAAGTTATCGTATCGATCGGTCCTGTTGACTGGGACAAACCTTGTAGCAAGAGAGGCTGACGCTCTGCGATTTCTAGCGTTTCAACGCTGCATGTCCGATTCCCGCATCAGGCCGATGTCGGGAAACTCATACAGCAGGGCAGAAGTGCTTGCAGAAAACACGTCTGTTACCGCGTCAGCCGGGGCACCCTGTCCGCAGCACTCCTAATGCGCCAAAAACAACGAAGTGAGATGCTTGTAGTGTTGGGACTCGGGAGTCGCGTATCACGGTGTTAGCGGGGCCTCTAGTCCAAGACAAGCAACGGCATTCAGCCTCCAAGATGCCCTACGAAAGTCATGCGTCATCAGGGTCGGATGATGCAGAGTGCGACGCACGGGACTCAAGGGGAGCTCGAGTGTCAGAGGAGCGTGCGCTGCTGCGTAGTTGAGACGCTTGCTGCACTGGGCATCTCCCAGCTCTGTACCTTTAAAACTTGCATAATAAATGAGTTAGTTCAGTTCTTCTGCGCATCACTATCGAACACTGCTCGCTTGTGCAGCATCGAGCACAAGGAGCACATGCGACATGCGGCACAGCGCAGGTCTCCTACACTGAATATACCCAATATTAGAAAAATCGAACTGTAGACATTCGATTCACTAATAAAATTATTCAAATGTTCACCATTCAATTTGATATGGTGATATTCAAGTATTCACAAACTTTCTAAAATTCAGTGTTTGCCACCAGAACAATATGCATCATACAAGAACACAGCCTCGGAACACCTGAGAGCCTCCACAGTGCTGCAGGGAACTGCAGTTGGCATTTCAATGTCAGCTATGTAATTTAAAAAATTGGCCGAGTTATAACTCTTGTAAACCAAGTTATCACGAACAAAAGGTCTGTTTGGATTGGTTTTGCAAAGATTATGCACACAGTGCTTGATTAATGCACGCTTCCACGCTTGGTAAGCTTCTCTATAACATGCTAACGCAGCTATATCTACTGGATGATTGGATTCAGCCTGTCGCTTGCTCTGAATTGCACGCACAGGCGGCGCGCCCTCCATGGCAACACTGAGCGTCCAAGCGCTGGCGAAGCAGCCGTTAAACCCTCACCCAGTGGCGAAGCTCCGAGCGAGCACAGATGCAATGCCTCTCCAAAGCAGATCACGTGGCATGATGTCACACCTGCACTCTGGCAGCTCAAGGTCATTGCGACGCAATGCGAGACATGGCATAATAGAGCTTTTGTTTTAAAATATTACAAAGCAGTGGAAGGCTTTAAAACACAACCAGTGGTGTGACGTCACTTCAAGTAACCTCATACGGAACTGCTTCTGAATAAATAGCACTTGCTGTATGCATTCAATACGGTGCTCACTTTGTCCTCGGGGCACACCGGGTGGGTCCAGGTATGCCAGGTGAATGTACGCATCCATGAGCCGTTCGAGTGGGCCCAGAATCGAGGAGCAGAGACCGCCACCCTTGCGTAGCTGCAACACCAGGTAGCGTGCGCCCTCCACACGGTCCTGTTCAGGGCAGAGCATAACTATGCAACACGCGTGCAGTACAGCTTCACAGAATATTCCCAATTCTCAACAATTCAGTGTTCCAAAAAGAATCGGCAATAATTACTACGTAAAAGGTAAGCTCTCAACATAGCGCCACACAACACTTTTTATATCATACAGCCATGCAATGTAAATCATAAACTACGTATGAGTTCAAAGAATGGGACTGACACCCTGAATGGAAGGTATACGAGAAAAATGATGTGGCCTATCGTGTATGCAATGTGCTTTCGCAATAAATACCATCCTATATATGACGCTTTCCAAAAAGACCAGGTAGGACTAAAGCCAACAACAGAACACTGATGCCCAATGTTTTTTTGTAATGTAGATGTACAAATGAAAGTATATTTACAAGCTATTAGAGAAGAGCAAAACATGGTGTCTGCCTTCTTCCCAATGAACATCATTGTTGTAAGGCTCAAGTGCTGCCCTGGCCCTAAATGTAGGTGACAGGTCCGAGGACAGGATGTGGCCGAAGTATCTCAAAAGTAGCATTTAAGAAATGCCCAGATGGAGACAACAGAACGATGAGCTCACCAGCAATGACCCCCAGTGGTGGGTGTCGTACAACAAAAACAATAATAACAATAATTTTATTTGCATCAAACACATACATGAAACTGGAGAAAGCTGCCAACATAGCGTGACGAAGCCACAGGCCCCCACAATATAGCGGCTGCACAGCTACGTGATGCCATAAATCGTGGTGAACTTTCTTAACAATGTGAAGGTGCATATTGAATCCTAACAGTCTCAGGAAGAAAGAAACAGTTAACATTTCAGGGAAAAAAAAAACATTAACAAAACTAATGTCACATCTACAGACAGTTGCAGTGGTATAAAACAAAGATACAGTATAGACCACTTATAACGTCACCGCTTATAGTGCAGGACCGGAAATAGTGCGGTCTTTTCAGACTCCCGTTAATTTTCCCATAGCGCTCCATGTATACACATATCGCTTATAGTGCAGTTGCGGGAAACGAAATACCGGTTACAGTGCGGCTGCCTGGGAGTACGGAAGTCAGCGGAGACGGCGAACACTCCCCTCAAACGGGCGCCCCAAGGAGTGCTCGAGGAAGAAAGACAGACAAAGTGGAGGAGAAGGGCACGTGGTGCGAACAAACAGCCAGTGAGGCTGAAACCAGAATTTTGAGTGCGAGTCGTGAATTATCACGGCGCGCATAGCGAGTGAGGGCCACGAAACTGCCAAGGCCGGCCTAGCTCGCTTCACGATAATGGCAGTAAACGAAACTTCAGGGAGCGGGCGGCGCCGGCACGGCACGGCGAAGGGCGCACGCGGAGACCGTGGAATGTGAGGGAGGAGGGCGGCAGGGAAGCGGATTTCACTTCGGCAACTGCGCCGCTTCGATGGCTCCCCTCGCTCTCCCTCGTAGCTCCCTCACTTTTGACTGTCACCGTGCGCGCCCGCCGCCGTGCAGGCGTCGTCGCTCCAGCTGGCCCGGCGCAAGCTCCCCGAAGTTTCGTTTTCTGCCGTTATGGGGAAGCGGCCGTTTGCCGGCGTGGTCAGTTTCGTTGGCCGGCCTAGGACAGCGCCGCCGCTTCCCTCTACGCTGTAGCCGGAGCGTGCAACGTGCAAGGTCAAAACGTGACTATAAAGTAGAGGAAGCATAAAGGAGAAAGAAGGGTTCACTGCCATTTTGTACATGTGGCTACGGTAGCATGGCTGAGGCGTCGGCACGTACACGCATGTTCCGGTGCAACGCAGAATCGGCGACCTTGCCATTTGAGAGAGGGTGAAATTTGTGCCGCGGTTTTTTTTCTTTCTTTTTTTTTTTGTTTCGTTCGCGCGCGGCATTGAGGGGTCTCTCCTAAGCTTTTACTCTATGGCGGTGCCGGAGCAATGCCAGTCGGAGGCGCCGCCGCGTGATTTGGTTTGAATTAACGAGATTCGACTGTAAATTTTATTGCGATAGCAATTATATGGACACTCAAAAGCAGATTTCTGTCGTCGGCGTCGCCGTCGCCGTGAGGTTCCGTATGACGTCAATGGAGATGAAATCGTCGCCGCGCGCCGAACGCTATATGTGCGAGTGAAAGGGCGCGAGGGACGCGCGCTTTCATGGGGAGTGAACGCACGGCGGAGAACAAACGCGCGTTCTGCGCTGTGCTCCCTTAAGGGCTGCAGAAGTAGGCATCTCTTTCCTTCTCTACAATCACCATATATGTAGAGTAAACGTACCTTCTTCCGACGCGCAAAAGGCCGTGGGTGAGGGGGGGGAGGGAAGGGAGGCAACGTTTAGCTGTGGCACCAAGTGCCTATTTATATCACAGGCTCCGGCAACAGTCACCAATGCCGCACGCATTTTGAGCGAACGCGGGCAAAACGCCGACGGCGTCGACAACAGTTCTGCGTGTTGCCGGTGCTGCTGCATGTCCAAGTTTATACAGCTGATAAAGCTGCTATCATTACTCCGTATAGCTCTCTTCAAATTTGCTATCGCAATTGATGCTTCGCCTTTCAGGTGAAACTGCGACAACTTTTTTGAATGCAAACGTTCTAGCCGCATTCCTCGACTGTCGCATACGCGTGGCGGCTTGGTGCACATGTTTTGCCTCTGTGCGGGGCCTTGAAAATTGTTGCTTTGGTTATAGTGCGGTACCGCTTATAGTGCGCATATTCGCGACTCCGGCGACTTACGTTATAAGCGGTCTACACTGTATTAAGGGGGTTTGAAATGAATGTATAATTCTTAGAAAGTTAGGTTCTCTAAAGTAAGCCTGTTTCTGTGTAATGTACTTAGTAGCCTGAGTAACTTGTTTTGTAATGTTTGTTGGCCATATGTTTTTTGTAAGTTTGCACTTTCCAAGGTTCATTATTTCTTGTGGGATATACGGCTATGTTTTCAGTCAGACAAGCCAGCTGCCGCAGAAAGGACGTACCATTTTTTTTTCTTGCTTATAAGTTTTACAAATTCTATAATCATAATCCTAGCCACTTGTAAGATATTGTATTTGGGGAATAAAGGAGAAGTGTTGGTGTAATTGGAAACACCATCTATAGCTCGTAAAAAACATTTTTGTAATATGTGCAATTTTTGGAGGTTGACTTGTGTTGTTGTTCCCCATACCATATGACAATAGTTTAAACTAGATAGAAACAAAGTATTATAAATAATTTTTATAATGCTACGTGGTAGAAAATTGCGGTTTCGGAAAATTAGTCCAACTAACGGCGACAGCTTAGCTTCACGGTGTCAATATGTGTGTTCCAAAGAATTTTTCATGAAAAATTATTCGTAATGTTGTAAAGCTCCATATGATTTCCACTGGAGATCCATCCATTGATAGAGCATTTGTTATTTAAAGCCTTTGTTTTTAGTAGGAAAAAGTACTGCTTTGATTTTCAAGACATTTATTCTTAAATAGCCCATTCTTATAACACTCGTTATGTAACACGTGCGTTATGCGGAGCCGCATCACTCGACATCACAGCCAACACACTTTTACTCAGCAACTTTAAATTAGCTTGTCAGTTTATCGCTCAACTTTCTTTTTTTCTTTTTTAAATGTTCGTAAATAAGTTCTTTTTGGAAATTAAAAAAGCCTTGCGTTTTCTTGACATAGCCACGGAGGTCACGGCACCACGAGGTCAAGAACTCCGAGATGAAGGCGGTAGTACGAGGGCGAAAACAAAGGAACACCGAAGATACAACGAGCGATACGACTGTCGGACGAGGCCAGGCGCTTCTTTCAATCGTGAGACCGCATGAAAATCTCGCCTGAAAAGCCAGCCAAAACAAGCGTGAGCGAAAGCCGACGCGAGCAGACGATACAACGAAACAAGCGGTCTGGCTGACACCAGACGTGAGTACGAAAATAGCGGTCGGGCAGGCCCGCACAACCAGTTTCTTGTGCGTACATCACTGAAGGGGCAGCTGTCATTGGTCTCCTTCACTCACGGATTGCTTGCCACCGCGGCGCGCCGCAATTTCAATCAGTCCAGGATCAATCCCTCCCGTAGCACAAAAAACCAGCTTCGTGGCAGCTTTTGTGGCACACGTTTCACCACTGCCGGGGTGCAGCGCATGTTTTTCCGCTAGTGTGGCCGGTCCATAGCACGCTGTTTGCGGGTCTTTGGAATGTAATTTCATTCAGTGCACTTGAATATAAAGCTACGAGTTTCATAAATACCAGTTTGCAGTCGTATTACACAATTTCGGGTGAAAATGCGATCGTATCACCCGTATGAAAATGCATTGGCCGGGGAAAAAAAAACAAAACACAAAAAAACACGTATTATCCCGAAAAACGTATTATGCAGAATGATATCAACGAGATTCCACTGCTTGTGTCTAATCGGTCTTCTGGGATGTCGATCAGGTCTTCTGGCCACGCTGCCCAACAGTGCCAATTCGATTGGTCCACACCAGCGTGGATGACTATTCTACCGTCAGCACAACTTTCCGCTTGAATGTGACACTACAGTGGCACCGCTTGCTCGGTGCCATTACATCTGGCAATAGGGGAACGTCGAAGAAAAGAAGAAAGCAATCAAGGTGTCCACATGTTTGAAGAGCATCCACTCAAAGTGGTCAAAACAGCGTCCTTTCGCCTGCCCAGCGGATTGTGATGGTTACAACGATGTCTCTTTGCGGTTGCGCAAGCGGATCGACATTTTTTAGGGATGGGCGAATAGCGATTTTGAGGTTCGAAGTGAATTCGAAGCGAATAGTGATTTGGTCGAATAATTTCGAATAGAATAGTATATATCACATATTACAGTAAAACCTAATTCGTTCGAATTTCACAGGACGAAAAAAAAATGTCCGCATTAACCGAATGCTGAATTATCAGGGTATCCAGTAAACAATAAGCAAATGCTTACTACATCAGTACGATTTTATTAGTGTAATGGATGAGCAAATCCTTGTGGTATTTTGCGCAAAAGCAGTGCGGAAGCTGCAATTCTCGTCATCTCGTGACTGATTGGTTCTCGCAGTGGCAATCGAGGCCTCGCGACTTCCTTCGCAGCACGGCCACGGCGCATGCCATCGTTTGCGACACGCTTTGCACCACCACGCGCATGTCCCGATTATTCTTTCACCAATAAGCTGACCGCCAACAGATCGCACGTCCATCGCGATGTAGCCGGTGATCTTCGTCCTCAACAGCTTTGCATCGAGTCAAACCGAAGCAACAGTTTCTGCAACCGCTGCAGAGGAAACCGCGCCCGCTATCGACGCAATTATGAACGACGACTTTGCGGTGCTTAATGCACACGGCCGACGCACGCACCAAGTCGGAACGAAACTACCTTTCGCTGGAACTACTGTAGATGAAATTGCGGTCGCTATCTATGTGATCATGGATGGCGACTATGCAGCTTTTTAGGCACGAGGCCGACACGCGTGTTGAGCCAAAAAGAAACTACTTTTTGCCGCAACCACTGCGGAAGAAACCGCAGCCGCTATCGACGCAATCATAGATGGTGGCCAATGCATTGTTATGGGCGGCGGTAAACACAATAAAGGCACAAATATCCACGAAGCGTTCCTCCGTTGCTGTCATTCACGTGCGATTTCCGCTGATGATTATGGCGATGCAGGCTCCGCCGCCTCGTTTCAGTTGGATGCTAGTGCCATTTCTGCTCTTTTGCGTAGCACATTTCCGGCTCTTTATTGCAAAAATGTATAGCCCTCGAGATTTACGGTTGATGCAGGGCAGCCATGATGTAAACCATAGCCTTCGAGATATATTTTTGTACCGGCCGTCCGTGGCTTCTGGCTGCCTATTCGGGAGCGCCAAATAATTTGAAAATATCGAATACCTGAATTCGATTCGAAGCGTGTAACGAATAGAGAATAATTCGATCGAATATTCGACAGCACCGAATATTCGCCATCCCTAATATTTTTCCATTATAAGGGCTAATGATAATAATGAAATCCTCGTCACCTGTTGGGATATTTTTTACGTATTTTTAAGACATGTCCTGGCCTGTTCTGCCATGTCAGCAGACATGGATGCTCTTTCAATCACGCACAGCCGATAATCATAAGCCAGCCCTTGCTCTTTCTCTGGCGTCAACAGCGTCATTGTTGATGACTGGTAAAAGGTGCTATCCACGATGACGAACATGTGAAGTGAGCAGTCAGATGAGCCGTAGTGCAGGCAGTTGATGAGATCTCATAAGGACGTGTCACGTGTGTGGCTAAAGGCAGAGTGAAAGAATACCACCAGGCGTGTCCTGCGTGGGAACCCCTGGGGCATCGGTGGGGTGCACAGGCAAGCAGTCAGTGTCCTAGTGCAATTGGCTGGAATAGTACACAACAGAATCTGTTGGGCTAATTGATCTGACATAGTTACTTCCAGGTATAGCGCAAAAAAGTACACATACACATTAAGAAGATGCGGCAGACGCAGGCAAGCGCTACTACCAACTGTTTATTTCAATTGAGAAACCCTACAATGAACCCCGTACAAGTGTCATGCCCCCTTCCCCATGCAAAGGTGACAAAAACAAATCTAAAAAAGTGAACAATACTGCTACCTGCATGCCACCGACAACAGAGTTCAAGAAGTCCAGTTCGGGACTGCAATAGAAGAATAGAGCTTATACAGATAGGTGAATTCTTGTGGATAAAGAATGTTTCTAAAGCCACTCGAGCCATGTAGTTTGCAGATTTGCCTAAGATGGATGGTCTCATAAAATCATGTCTTTCTACCACACGTGGTGACATGGGCAACCAAATGTGCATAATTTTCATCTTTTTTTTTTTTTTTTCCTGTGTGGTTGCAAGACACGATATTATGAGACCACCATCTTAGGCAAACCTGCAAACTACATGGCTCGAGTGACTTTAGAGGCATTCTTTATCCACAAGAATTCACCTATCTGTATAAGCGAAGCGTTTATTCTTTTGCACAGTACCGAAATGGACTTGAACTCTGTTGTCTGAGGCAGGTAGCAGTATTGCTCACTTTCTTAGATTTGTTTTTATCACCTTCACGCGGGGAAGGGGGCGTGATACTTATATGTGGTTCACTTTATAAATCGGAGGGTGTGTCAACTGAAATAAACAGTTGGTAGTAGCACTCGTCTGCGTCTGTCATGTCTTCTTCGTGTGTGTGTGTACTTATTTGCGCTATATCTGAAAGTAACTAAGTACACAACAGTGCATGCGAGTTCCTGGAGACCTAGAGCCCAGCAAGCCAAGTGCCTGGTGGGATCCTTGATGGCCGAAAGACAACATAGATCCCTGGTGGTAGGTTAACTAAGACAATAAACTGGGGAAGCCCACGGACTCGTAGATGGGTCAATAGTGCCTTTTGTAAGCATTTTATTGACCTCTTGTGGAATAACTTAACGTTCAGATAGTGACAAGTGGTAAGGCTGCCTGTGAATTGGAGAAGCATTATCGGTATGCATGTGATGTTTCACAGGTGACGTTTGGCCTAAGGGACCGGTCATTAAAGTAAAAAGATATCCAAACAGGCGACAAGGTCCAGGGCAATCATCTTTATGATGTTGCTGTGTACCGATGAACAGGTGGCTGTATCGGCACTCTGTGGGGCAGAGAGCTAATCAAGCGAGAGCAACGGAACATGGCACTGCTGTGATGGGCAGCACGTAGACCGACCAAAAGTTGGCCACAAGGGTGCAAGGACATTGTGCAAGAGGAGGTCACTGGAAGAGACCACACAGTCGCCATGAGGTACAATGGGGCAGCAGGGTGCAGTGACGGTGTGGCAGATGAACAAAAAGACTGTGTTGGGAATGGGTAAAGTTGTACCACACTGGTCGAGCAGTTGATTGGTCTGAGAAGAAGTCACGTCACGAAGGTGGTGGCCAAAAACGTGGAACCAGATGTAGCATTCGGCAATGCATCTTTAACGTGAGCACCACTTATGAGAAGCAAAGAAAACAGGACATGTGCCGACTTGAGTGCAAACACAATGGACATGTGCCCTTTGCGTGTTCCTCTCTTAAGTGGTGCTGTTGGGTATGGACTGCTACGAGCTTGCCCAATTTGCAATCCTAATAAGGCCAGCGATGCTCATATGTGCGGCGGACATTATGAGTGCGACTGGAGTTCTATCAGCGACACGCACTAATGTGAGACTAGGCAGGACTTTCTTTAGCCGTGCACAGAAATCAGAGCTCATGATAGAAATATCTGCACTGGTGTCAATAAGGGCAGTAACTGTCAGGCCATCCACTTCTATGGCAAGTGTTCTCCACCGGGCCAGATGACGAGAGCAGCAACATGTTGCTGGATTTAAATTAGCAGTAGGGCGAGTGAAGGAACAGATGGGCTGGAGTGGACGTTGGCCAGCTCTTCCTGGACAGCGGCTAAAATTAAAAAGCTGGTCGGTTTAGAATCCTGGGAAGGCAGTGTGAAAAAGAAAGATGCAGATCAGGCTATCGATGGTGGACAGCCGGTAGTGCGGTCCTCGCAGGACGACGTAGCGGCAGTGTTTGGGAGCCACACGAACTGTCAAGCAATGTGATAACTCTTCACTTCTTCGAAACGCTGGCACTCCTTGACAATGTCGTTAGTGGGTGAATAATTAATTAAAGGGACACTAAAGGCAAATACTAAATCGACATGGACTGTTGAAATAGCATTCCAGAAACCTCGCTGCGATTGTTTCGTGCCAAGAGAAGACTTAGTTTACGAGAAAATTGCACCTGAAAGGTCCGTGTACCTTTAGAGCAATTCAAATTGCCTGCTCCCGAGCAGGGAGTGGTGATGCTGCATACGCCATCACCACCCTTTAGTGCCATTTAGTGCCACTCTTTAGTGCCAGTGACGGCTCTACCTTTTCTCCGCAAAACACATGGAGAAACCAAATCAAGACAGCGTTTGATTTGCCGCTGCATCAAGTGGTGTGGACCATTGGAAATTCCGTGACATCACATGGCATTCGCTGCTAATTGCAGTTTGTTTGAGTTTCGCGAACCAGTGCAGCACTATGCGATAACGAAACTACCAAAACGTGGGCAGCGCAGAATGGAGAAAACGAAACCGCCCACATGGTATTTAAGGGTAATATCAATGAGTCCTGATACGTCAATTCACAAGTCCTGACACGTCAATGAGTTCTTTTTTACCAATCAAATATAACTTGCCAAGAAGTATTTTCTTACGTCTAATTATGTGATGCAATGGTCTTTTTATTACGAGTGGTTGAGTAGCAGTGAAATGAAAATACAATGAGGAGTGCCTTCATCATCGGGCTAGTATTTGAACCTCCCGGGGAAGTCTCTAATTGTGTCCTGCATTTACCTCAATTTCTCGATTACGAAAGCTCTGCTCACGACACCTTAGACGTTTGTCAGCATTAATCATCACTTAAGCTTGACTTATTATTTGCCTTTAATGTCCCTTTAAGAACAGCAAGTTGAAAGTATCATCTGCAATGCCTATCAGGACGTGCCATCATTTGTCAGTCTAAACCATGTTAGTATCCCCACAGCATCAAAGGGCATCAAGGATGCACGTCACGTACGATTCCATGGGACGACAGCCTGAAGGGTGCACATACAATGCTTAAAGAAGAAAAACAGGAGACAGACCAAATCAGGTGTCCTTATTCATTTCTGTTTGTCTTCTATTTTTCTTGGCACTGTACCAACTCGCCCAGCAACCAGATTCCGTCGGAGTGTGTGAACCCGACAGAAGAAGTCTGTCAAAGCTGGTGACCAACTGGCTTCCCAAATACGTCTCAAAGCTTGCATACGTTCCAGCTGGTCAGTGACTGCTGCCCCACTATGGTAGAAAACGACATTAGCGAGCACCACTGTCGGGTCCCACCGATTGTGTACTGTGATGCGCTCGTACGTTCCAAGCCAATCGTCGACGTGTCGGTGCTGGAGCCAGGATCGTGCCGGTGTATGCTGGCATGGCAGAACTGGCCTTCAGCTGCGAAGTTCAGTCTTGCACCCACCTGCACCTCCACCAAATCTTACGGGAAGGGATTTACTTTAAAATATATGTACCAGATGTTTACAAAGAACAGAAAGACAGCCAGGATGGTGCCTGTCCTCAAAGCTCCCCGTCATCTCCTAGCTCACAATGGCCAACATGGTCACTGTCATAAGGCCCGTGACAATATCTATGGCACCAACCAAGAAGGATCAGTCAACCACGAAAGCTCCAGTGATCCCCCTTTTGTCGCATCTATGACACCAATAAATCGACCACTGAAGCCTTTCTGAGTGCGTTGCCCTTGCACAATGCCAGCAGGCCACCCCTCCTCACCTCTGTGGGGCTTGTCTTGGCCTTCTTAGCTGCCCGTGGGATTGTTGCTGTGGGGTCCCTGTCTGCATTGCACAGGGCCAGCACCACGGGCAAGGTCTGGTACGGGTGGTCTCGCACCACACGCTCTATCAGCTGCACACACACGCACACACTTTATAAAGACATTTAGGGGTTAAGCACATGCAGTAAAAAAAATTAACAAACAGGGACATCAAATAAACGCATGCAGCCTCATGAGATGCAACGAGTTTGCATATTTGTTGTCCCTTACTACCCTCGGGCAGCACATGCTGCTATGAAAACCTCATCCAAATGCTGCAGTCATACACAACATGTGGAGCTCACAAACCTGGAGTACACAGTTCCTTCAAACAGCCTGCTTACCCTTTATGAGGCTGCCCCTTGATGTCATCGGGCCCACAGATAGCTGACATGAAGCAAGCAGGATCAGTGCGTGTTAACCTCCTATTTTCACTGTGTCTATAATCGATGCAGTTAACTACACAGACTGAAGCAAGCAAAAACCTGCACTTTGAATTTTGATGAGAATTATGCAGAAAACTAGCAGAAAACTATCGTCTGCTCATGTTTGGCCACACCCACCCACAGAGGAATGAAACTTGGGCAACAATGTTTATCAGTGATCCAATCTCGCTAATTTCGATCAGTTTTGAACACTCAACTAACGCTGAACCACATGAAGCTCAGACCACACATAAGCTACACCTGGCGTGCCTCGTGATGGTTACAAGAGACATCACTCCTGGTCACTCTTTTCTAGATGCCTTGGCAGAATTCATGGCGCTTCACAATGCGCAAACTGTCCCTGCAGGACAAAGGCCATGTGGCATGGCCAAAGTGGAGCACACGAGTGTGAGCCCGCACTGCCGCCCCGTCCTGCACACAGCTGTGTAGCCTTCAGACCACAGCTGTCGTGGGGTGCCCTGACTCTCACTGTCGAGACGCTCGGACGACCGCAGCTCTCGTTGGCTTCCAGATGCTTCGTGACGACGCGAGCCAGCCCGAGTGCCAGCCTGTGACCGGAACACACTTCTCAAATTGCACACCTTCGAGGTACATTGCAACCATGGCCGGAGCTCGTTACATTAGGAACCCTTTCATTCGGAATGCAGCATCCATCATGCCAATGTGCGTGCTGCCGACACACTCGCACGAGCGAACATAAAGACGATGTTTCCTTTGAACCTCAGAAATTGTGCGATAGCGGCAGAAATAATTGTGAAAGGAATAATGCCACTCGTGCCACGGTGTACAAGAAAAACTGCACGCAACCACGTACAGTGGAATCTCATGGATACGATTCTGCATAATACGTTCTTAGAGATAATAAGTTTCTTTTTCTTTTCTCGATAATACGATTTGGCTGAATAATACGTTGGATGATATGATTTATTTTCCAGTTCCCGTGAAGATCGTATCAACGAAATTCCACTGTAGTACACCACAGAACAGCAAAGTGATGAGAGCACTGTTACAATAGTAATGAGGCCTGTCAATTTATGCTGAAAGAGATGCAACATTGCAACCAGACACCTTGACGGAACGGAGGATGTTGAGGAAAAATGAGAAAGGTAAATATTGCACTCCTAGTAGCTATCCTCAGACTAGGTCTTTCGCTAATATAATCCTCAAGGTGTTCTTGAGGCTTCAAAAAAATTAAAAGTGGTTCAGGTGTACTGGACATACTAAGCAAAGGGCAATGCACATGCATTTCCCAAATTTCTCACACCAAAAAAATTGTACATTGCATAGCTGCCAATCTGCTGTGACCAATCCCCCCACTACAAACATTTGCTTTTTCATTTTGTTTCATTTTGGCAAACAATGCTAGACAACATTCAGAATTAGAAATACACTTTTGTGTCTTCAACAGGCCTCTCTATAAAAGGAAAGAGAAAGAAGTCAAGTTTGATGTGTTTTAAAATGTACCTTGAAAACGCTGTTCAGTGCGAATGAAAGGCCTCATGATCTTTTTCGTTTCGTGCTAGGACTTCTGATCAAAGGCCAACAGTTGGCCATTGCAAAGGCCATTGCAAAAGAAGTAAGAGTCCTCAGAGTGCGTTAACAATTTAAACAGCCCGTTTGGGTTTTGTTTCTCAGGAGGATATGCAACGTCATGACACAGTATCATTTAGGGGCCTCTCTCTGCTCTGTGTGTGTGGAGGTTGCACGCAACGCAAAGATAAACTCCTAGCACTTCCCGGACAAGAATGCTTTAACGAGGATGCACATTTCTATGTTGCCAAAACAACACTTTGCTTAACTTATGACAAAATTTTTTTCATTGTTGTGCTCTCATACTTACGCTATTTTAAAAAATTAAAAATATTAAAATAACATATTACAATTTTTTTACATTTGATGTATAATATATGTTGATGACCTAGTTATAGTTAGCAAATGATTTGGGAAAATGAAGAGCTCTGGAACCGTGGCCAAACAAGAACAAGACAGGACACTGTCGTGTGTCCTGTCCTTTGCACTAGAACTTGGAAAGTATCATATGATGCAAGTTTCACTCACTTTCGATGATCTGCTGTCCAACTTGTTTCAAGAGATGTTTAGAAGTACATTTGCAACCACAGTATTGTAGGCATCACACTTCAGAATTGAAGAGGCAGACAGTCTGAAGCATTCTGTTTAGATCCCTTTGACATAATTACGGCATCCGTAGTTGACTGTAAAATAAGGACTAGAAGCTCGGAAACATCTGAAAGTGTCGTGTCCCTTGACACCAGGCTGCTAAGAAAATTGCTGAGAAGTTTAGGATGGGCAAGCAGAACTCAAGGGTAGGTGAACCTCGGCTATGCAACAGCCGTCTGGTGTAGACAGTGACACTCCCCGTTATCCCTCCTCCGCAGTCACTGTTCCACCGGATTGTTGAACGTGGAGCCCCTAACATTCCTATACTGTTTCTGCATGAACGTCAGGGCCTGTCTTTGGTGCAGCTGTTCTTAGCTTTCATGGTCCTTGATATTGTTAAGCCGTGGTCATTGCCAGTGAGGGAAGCGAGGAGGGAGGAAGAAGAAGACGACGTTGCTCCTACGATTGACTCCAGCCAGCATAGCCCAAGGATCTTTGTGTCTCAATCAGTAAACGCTCCCTTAACCCTCTCCCGAGGCCGTAACAGATTGGTGGACGGTGCTGGGTAATACGAACCCAACGACGGAAGCTCTACTCCCTGGTCTTCGCCGCAGCCGCCGCCTTGCCGGACTTCCGCCTTCGCCGATCGAGATGATGTCCCAACTCCCGACCTCTGATGCATCGGGGGCAACTCCTACGGCTCCTACGGGTCCCTGGCTGTACTACCGAGTGCCGCCAAACTTTGGCGGGACCTCAGGGGAAGACGTTGACGAGTGGCTCAAGAACTATAAGCGGGTGAGCAGAAGCAACGGCCGGGACTCGGCAGCGCAGCTCTCATGTGGTATGAAAACCACGAGGACATGTTCACCACTTGGGATCGTTTTGTTGAGGAAGTACAGAAGTGCTTCAGCAATTCTAACGCGAAGAAGAAGCGAGCGGAGCAGACATTGGCTCAGAGGGCACAGCTTCCAGGGGAGACATGTACCACATATATCGAAGAAATTTTGAAGCTGTGCAAGATAGTGAATCCTATGATGACTGAAGAGGACAAGGTTGGACACGTTCTGAAGGGAATAGCCGAAGACGTATATAATTTCTTGATTGGCAAGGAAAACCTGAACTCCGTGTCTGACGTGATGCAGCACTGTCGCACATTTGAAACGCTGAATATGCGATGGATAGCTCCGAAATTTGGCCGTCTGTCAAACGTGCCAACAGTGGCTAGTGTAGAGGGCGCGAGTGCTAAGCCGATTATGAGGCGCCCTCTATAGGATGTAGCATATAAAGGCTGTGCTGTGAATAAACGGGGGCACTTCTGCTGGGGACTCGGAGCGTGTGTCTTTACTCCGCGGCCCTCGGGCTTCAGCCTGCCTCCTCGGCCGCCTCGGCTCGAACCCTCTCACCACATGGTGTCAGAAGTGGGGTGCGTGGTTCCCGCGACTTGCCATGGCTAACAAAGACGCTCCAGTTCCTGCTCTCGCTGCCGCCAGTCTCCGGAGTCCCGCTCCGTTCCCCTTCGACGATGTCGGCGAGTGGCTGCCCTGGTTACGGCAATTTGAGGACTATGCCTTCGCCACCGGCATGCACGCAGCCCCGGACGAGACGAGGGTTAGGACTCTCCTCTACTGTATGGGCCCCCGTGCACGCATTGTCCTCAGTTCTCTCATGTCCGATGAAGAAGCGTACAAGTCCTACGCGGAAGTCACCCGGCGGCTCACAAGCTACTTCGTGCACCCCGTAAACGAGGTGTACGAGAGCTCTCGGTTCCACAAGCGGACGCAAGAGCCAGGCGAAACCGTCGACAGTTTCTTCACGGCCCTTCGGAACATGGTACGCAAGTGTAACTACCCGTCACCTGCCGTTGAAGAGCGTCTTGTTCGCGACCGTTTCGTCGTGGGTTTGGCGGATTCTCGCCTTTCAGACAAGCTGTGCCGCACTCCGAGCCTTTCCCTGGACGACGCACTCGTGCAAGCTCGTCAGCACGAAGACGCCGAACGCGAAAGACAACGCCTGTCCCTCACCGCTGGGCAACCGCTTACGGCAGCTCACGTGGACGCGGCGACTTCGCGTAAACCCGCGCAGCGTGCACGCGGACGACGCAATAGACGGGACTCTGGCAACTTTGCTGACTTTGCGTCACGTGACCGACCCGACGGTTCGCACTCGAGCAACAGAGCTGGCGAGGCTTTGAAATGCGGCCTAGGCCTAAGTAGGCAATGCGGATTTTGCGGTCACGAGTTTCACCGACGGTCTGACTGTCCAGCGGCCAAAGCGGTCTGTAACCACTGCAAGAAGCGAGGCCACTTCGCGGCGGTATGTCGCTCAGGGAAGCGCCTCGGATCCGTCGAGCTCCACTCCGTCGCGGCGGTGGCCCGCAACGGGCGGTACGTTGAGGTGCGTGTCAACGGGAACCCTCTCGTCTTCAAAGTGGACTCTGGAGCCGACGTCTCGGTGGTTCCGCGCACGTTTCCCGGCTGCCCAGCCGTCCTCGATAAGCCGCGAGGCGAAGAACTTTTCGGACCCGGGAAACAAGCCCTGAAGCTTCTCGGCACCTTCGACGCGGCGCTGTCTTGGAGAGGCAGGCAAGTCAACGAGCGCCTCTACGTCGTTGCGGGACAAGAGCAGCCACTTCTCGGCTATCCCGCTATCGTTGCCCTTGGGGTCGTCAAGTTTGTCGGCGCCGTCGCACCAGCTCTGCCGGACGCACCACCTCGTGAAGTCCCTCCAGCCCTTTTCACCGGCCTGGGCACGTTTCCGGAAGAGTACACGATACGTATCAAGCCTGACGCGGTACCGTATGCCCTCAGCACAGCCCGGCGTATCCCGATACCGCTACGAGACGTAGTCAAAAAGGAGCTCGACAAGATGGAGCAGGAGGGCGTGATCCGGTGCGTCGACGAACCGACGGACTGGTGCGCGGGACTTGTCGTCGTCCCGAAGCCAGCGGGGGGTTACCGCCTGTGCGTTGATTTGACCAAACTCAACCAAGTCGTTCTGCGTGAACGCCACGTACTCCCGACCGTCGACCAAACCCTCGGACTTCTCGGTGACGCACGCGTTTTCTCGAAGTTGGACGCAACTTCAGGCTTCCACCAAGTACGCCTGGCGCGCGACTCCCAGAAGTACACGACTTTCATCACTCCGTTTGGCAGGTATTGCTACTGCCGCCTCCCATTCGGCATAACATCGGCCCCGGAATACTTCCAGCGTCAGATGTCTCGCCTGCTGGAAGGGTTGGCTGGTGTTGTTAACCTTATGGACGACATCCTTGTGTTTGGCCGCACCACAGAAGAACACGACCAACGCCTCCAGGCAGTCCTTGGTCGCCTCCAACAAGCGGGGGTCACCCTCAACGCTGCCAAGTGCACTTTCGGCGTGTCCAGCGTGCGGTTCCTTGGCGTTGTCGTCGGTGCCAATGGCATCACTCCGGATCCAGAGAAAGTGGCCGCCATTCAGCGCATGCCAGCTCCTCAGGACGTTCATGGTGTCCAACGTTTTCTCGGTATGCTCAACCATGTCGGTCGCTTCCTCCCGGGCCTCTCTCAAACGACTGCGCCAATCAGAAGTCTCCTGAACAAGCTTGCAGCCTGGACATGGGGACCAGCGCAGGCTTCAGCATTTGAAAAGCTCAAGAGCATGCTGTCGTCGGACATCTGCCTCGCAAGGTACAACCCTGCACTGTTGACGACAGTCTCCGCAGATGCCAGTTCCTTCGGGTTGGGTGCTGTCCTCCTTCAAGACCAGCCATCAGGGGAGCGCCGACCAGTTGCATACGCCTCTCGAGCGCTGACTGAAACGGAACGGAGGTACAGCCAGATCGAAAAGGAGGCACTGGCTGCCACCTGGGCCATCAACCGATTCGACGAGTTTCTTCGGGGTCTTCGTTTCACCCTCGAGACCGACCATAAGCCGTTAGTACAGCTCCTAGGAACCGCGGATCTCGATCTCATGCCACCACGAATCCAGCGCTTCCGCATCCGCCTTCTCCAGTACCAGTTTGATGTCAAGTACGTTCCTGGGAAACAGCTGGCCACCGCAGATGCACTCTCAAGGGACCCAGTCGTCCAGCTGCCAGCGACTCCAGCTGTTGACAAGGTGGAGCTGTACGTTCAAGAAGCACTCCGTGCTATCCCTCCTACATTTGCAGTCCTCCTCGACGACTTCCGAGCTCACCAGGCTGCAGATGGGGAGTGCGCGCAGCTCAAGTTGTACTGTGAGCAAGGGTGGCCTAGGAAAGAGAATCTGCCTCTCAGCATGGCTCAGTTCTGGGCTCATCGGGCCGAGTTCAGTATTGGTGACGGCCTTCTCCTCTGCGGTGGACGCCTGCTGGTGCCCGCTTCTCTGCGGAAGCACGTCCTCTCCCTCATCCATGACGGACACCTCGGAGTGAACCGTTGCCGCGCCATCGCCAGGGGAGCTGTCTGGTGGCCGACCATGGGGAGTCAGATCAAGACAATGGTGGAGAACTGTCCCAACTGTGCTACCACGCGGGTCCAGCGAGCAGAGCCACTGCTGCCTACCGTGACGCCTAGCCGTCCCTGGGAGCGAGTCGGGGTGGACATATTTCATCACGAAGAAGCCGACTACCTTCTCCTCGTAGATTACTACTCGAGGTACCCTGAAGTGCTGTCCCTTCGCTCGACGACGTCTACAGCGGTGATCTCCATCATCAAAAGTGTCTTCGCAAGGCATGGGATCCCAGAGACCCTCGTCAGCGATAATGGGCCTCAATTTTCGTCGGCAGAATTCCGCGTCTTCGCCCAGAGCTACGGATTCTCCCACGTCACCAGCAGTCCCAGGTACCCGCAGTCTAATGGGGAAGTCGAGCGTATGGTGCGGACGGTTAAGGAACTCTTCAAGAAGTCTCCGGACTGGCCTTTGGCCCTCTTGGCATACCGCAACGCACCTGGCGTGACCGGGTACAGCCCTGCTCAGCTGCTCATGGGGCGCAGCCTCAGGACTCGCCTTCCGGTCCCCATGGCCGCGTTGCTTCCAGAACCACCTAACGCTGCCGACTTCCACCGGCGTGACACTACCCAACGACGTCGCCAGCGTCAAGATTTTGACCGTCGACATGCTGCACAAGATTTGCGGCCCCTGGAGGAGGGAGAGAGAGTGTGGATTCGCGACACAGATTGTGCTGGCACTGTTCTTAGCCCAGCGCAGCGTCCACGCTCCTACGTGGTCCAGACGGATGCAGGTGCTCTCGTCCGCAACCGGAGACATCTGGTTCCGCAGCAGTCTCCGTCATCAGGTGGTCTAGACCTCGGCAGCTCCAGTCCACGGACACGAGGATCTGAAAGCCTGCCACAGACTCCAACTCGCCCAGAGCCTGTGTGCAGCAGTCCAACTCCCAGGGCACTTACTCCTCTACCAGTTGCATCGCCACCGGTTGCCCCGGCTACTCCCTCAAGACCGCCTGGGTCAGTTGTACGCACTCGGTCTGGACGTTGTGTTAGGCCGCCGGTGCGGCTGAACTTGTAGAACGTGCCATGAGACATTTGTCATTACGTTGTATACCTGAGAGCAAGGGGTTGCTTTCTGTTACTTTCCCAAAAGGGGGGATGTAGAGGGCGCGAGTGCTAAGCCGATTATGAGGCGCCCTCTATAGGATGTAGCATATAAAGGCTGTGCTGTGAATAAACGGGGGCACTTCTGCTGGGGACTCGGAGCGTGTGTCTTTACTCCGCGGCCCTCGGGCTTCAGCCTGCCTCCTCGGCCGCCTCGGCTCGAACCCTCTCACCACAGCTAGTGTCGACAGTATGTCGCCTAATGACCTCTCATCGACAATACACCAGATTGTACGGGAAGAATTGCTTCGATGTCAGCAAGTCTCTCATTGCCCCAGCGGCTTTCAGGACGGCTATGCAAGCGAGACCGCACGCGCGCGAACGCCAGCCGCTCCGGCCCCATGGCAGCCATCAGTTAATGTAGCACACGTCGATGAATGCCAAGGTACACTGCGGTCACTTGAGTACTCCGATCGGACACCCTCCAATTACGAACGGCGTTTTCGCTCACCTTGTTTCAGTCAACGAACGTCGGCTGGCTACCGTCCCCATGAAGAGCGATACTGCTACCCAATGCCTTCTGACAGGACTGGTCACTCCGAGCTGCCACGGGTGTCTCGACCTCCGCCGGTGTGTTACAGCTGCGGCGTCCCGGGTCACATCTCGCGATATTGCAACAACACCCCTACATACCAGCGAGATCCCTTGCTCATGTCTCCCCAGCCTTTCGCCTTTCGGCCGCCCGTTCTCTACATCACAGCCACCACGCGCGCCCACCAGTTTACGCTACCCCTCACCGGCCTCTGATCGAAGCTTAACGCCACCACCAGCTCCACGTGCTCGACGATCCCCATCGCCGCGGCGACGCACGCAGTCACCGCCGCCGGAAAACTAGTCGGCACGGCCAATGGGGGTGAGGCCGCAAGATACCAGATACTTTCGACAGATATACCCCCGTCAGTGTTTATGCTGAAGAACAAAGTTCATGTACTTGTTGATGGCGTACCTACCATGGCACTCGTGGATACAGGCGCGACAATTTCTGTGATGAGTGTGAATTTTAAGAACCTTCTTGGACTGAAAGTGATGTTTTGTATAAGCCGTGGTGTGACATTCCGTGGTGTGAGCGGTGATGCGTTGTGTCCAGTGGGAGTTTGCACTGTGGACGTGTCTTTGTGCGGTAAAGTGTTTCCCACAGAATTCGCGGTTATTGCACGATCGACGCATGACATTATTTTGGGAATCGATTTTTTGCGGGAGTGTGGGGCAACTGTTGACTGTAGAAGTGGTCACCTTTCCGTGCATGGTAGTTTCCCAGCTGCTCTATTGGAAAATTCATCCCGTGATGAAGGCATCTTTTTTGTCTACGAGGACGCGGTAGTTCCTGCCTTCTCTGCTGCGTGCGTTCCAGTAATCTGTTGCAGTAACGACCTTGCCATGTTCGACGCGACGCTTGAACCAATTCATGCGACCTGTGTGAAAAACAACATCTTAGTTCCCCATTGCGTGGTGTCTGTAGTTGAGGGCCGCGCAGGTGTGTGGACAATCAACAGTTCAATGGAGCCTGCAGTTTTGCCTCGTGGCATGAAACTTGCTGTCTTCAAACCAGAATCCTCTACGACGCTGGTTGCACTTGTTGATACTACAGGCGAGAATGGACGTCTCGGTTCTCAAGATTCAGCCGATTCACAACTTTTACAAATGATCAGCAAGTCACTCAGCCAAAGTGAACGTGACACACTCCTGGGCGTTCTCTCCAAACACTTGAAAGTGTTCGACTTTTCAAAAAGCGGCAAAATGCCTTTAATTCCAGCGTCTCGAACACGTCATCGGATCAACACCGCTTCAGCGCATCCCGTACGGCAGAAGCCTTACAGGGTATCACCATCTGAGCGCAACATTATCAACGAGCAAGTGCAGGAGATGCTAGGAAAGGGAGTAATTCAAGAATCCACGAGTCCCTGGGCCGCTCCCGTCATTCTTGTTAAGAAGAAAGATGGTACGTGGAGATTCTGCGTTGACTATCGCCGACTGAATTCCATAACCAAGAAAGACGTCTATCCGCTGCCCCATATTGATGACGCCATCGACTGCCTGCATTCCGCTTCCTACTTCCCTTCCGTGGATCTGAGAGCCGGTTATTGGCAAATTCCAATGCACCCAGATGACAAGCAAAAAACGGCATTCGTTACGCCGGATGGGCTGTAGAATTCAACGTCATGCCGTTTGGATTGTGCAATGCACCGGCTACATTCGAAAGGTTCATGGACACTATTCTGCATGGTTTAAAATGGCAGATTTGTATGTGCTACCATGATGATGTCGTAATTTTTGGACGGACATTTCAGGAGCACAACATTCGTCTCAATATTGTACTCGACTGTATTGAAAAAGCTGGTCTTGAGCTGAATTGAAAGAAATGTCATTTTGGCGAGCGCCAAACAGTGGTGTTAGGACATCTCGTCGATAAAGATGGAATTCGACCCGACCCACAGAAGACGGCAGCCGTTGAATCATTCGAGCAACCTCAATCTGTCAAACAGCTTCGTAGCTTCGTAGGCCTCTGCTCATATTTCCGTTGGTTCATACCCGGTTTCGCGGATGTCGCTCAACCCCTGACGAATCTTCTGCGTAAGAACTCTCCGTTTCAGTGGACTCCTGAGTGTGAAGCCGCTTTTCGCCAGCTGTAAGTTTTTGTTAACTTCACAGCCAATACTCCGACACTTCGATCCTTCGTCTCCAACGGAGATTCACACAGACGCAAATGGCGTCGGCATCGGTGCCGTTCTCGTTCAGCGCTCTGGCAACAAAGAACATGTCGTCGCGTACGCAAGCCGTTCTTTAAGCAAGCCGGAACGCAACTACACTGTGACGGAACAAGAATGCCTAGCGGTAGTATTTGCCGTGCAGCGGTTTCGCTCGTACGTATATAGTCGCCCGTTCACCATCGTCACAGATCATCATTCTCTGTGCTGGCTGGTCAATCTTCGTGACCCATCCGGTCGCCTCGCGCGATGGGCCCTTCGTCTACAGGAATATGTGTTCACTATTTCGTACAAGAGTGGTCGTCGACACGCTGACGCGGATTGCCTTTCTAGGATGCCACAACGTACGACGGACTGTGAAGCCGACAACTTTGACCACCTTATCGCTTCGCTGTTGCCTGACTTTCCCGATGCCTTGACATTCGCCGCAGAGCAGCGCGAAGACCCAAGCTTGAACGCTTTTTTCTCTGCCACCCAAGGGCAGAGAAAAAGCCGATCCGAAGGCCGATTTTACGTTCGAGATGGTCTTCTTTACAAGAGGAACTTATCAACGACGAGCGCCCGTTTTCTACTTGTGGTTCCGCAGTCTCTTCAAACATCTGTTCTGCGCGTTACGCACGATGACCCGACCTCTGGTCACTTAGGGACCGCGCGAACACTTAGTCGCACAAAGGAACGATTCTACTGGCTTCAAATGCGCAAAACAATTGACACCTATGTGGCCAGTTGTACGCAGTGTCAGAGCCACAAGCGACCTACCTCAGCTCCAGTCTCTCACCTACAGCCAGTAAAGCCCCCCAGTTCCCCTTTTGAAAAAGTCGGCATAGACCTGATCGGGCCGTTTCCGTGTTCTTCGAAAGGAAACCGGTGGATAATTGTGTGTGCCGACTACCTGACGCGGTATTGTGAAACCGCAGCCCTTTCCTCCGCCACTGCTGCGCAGGTTTCTGATTTTATGCTTCATGCAATCATACTCCGACACGGGCCACCTCGCGTGATAATAAGTGACCGTGGTCGCCAATTTATTGCCGATGTTGTGGAGGAATTGCTGCGTTCGTGTGCCTCCAAGTTCCGACACTCAACAGCTTATCATCCACAAACTAATGGCCTCACCGAGCACACAAACCGAACGTTGATCAACATGTTATCAATGTACGTTGCTTCGGACCACAAGAACTGGGATGAAGTATTACCGTTCGTGACGTACGCTTTCAACTCTGCGAAACATGAAACGACCGGTTTCAGCCCTTTCTTCCTTCTTTACGCGCGCCAACCTCATCATACGCTGGACACTATCTTTCTTTTTGTGATCCATGACGATTTGTCTATCGCAGAGACATTGTGTCGTGCAGAAGAGGCTCGTCGACTTGCGCGCTTACGTACATTGGCCGCGCAAGACCACTCTAAAACACGCTACGACAGTCAACACCAGCATGTTACCTACTTTCCCGGTGACCTCGTGTGGCTGTGGACTCCAATACGCCGAAGTGGCTTGAGCCAAAATCTACTTGCAGACTATGCCGGGCCGTACGTTATCCTCGATCGTCTAAGCGAAGTGAACTACACATTTGCACGTCTCACTTCAAATGGCCGTCGTTCATGCAAGACTGAGGTGACGCATGTCGCCCGCTTGAAGCCGTTCACACGAAGGAAGCAGGAGTGACTCGCCCGGCGAGCTTCGTCTGGGAGCGGAGGAATGTTACGCCGTGGTCACTGCCAGTGAAAAGTGAGGGAAGCGAGAAGGGAGAAAGAAGAAGACGACGTTGCTCCTTCGAATGACTCCAGCCAGCATAGCCCAAGGAGCTACATCTTTGTGTCTCAATCAGTAAACGCTCCCTTAACCCTCTCCCGAGGCCGTAACAATATATTTTGCCAGGGGCAAATCAGCGTTTTGCAGGTCTTTCCTTCTTGTCACGTTTCTTGCGCTGTTTTCATTCTTAGCAGCTGAACAAACTAGCCTAACGGCAAGCTTATTCACATAATGAAAGCCAGAGACAAGGGAATGAAAAAAGAAGGAAAGAAAAAGAGGTTCTTTTGCGTTTCCCAGACAAGCAAGTGGCAATACTTTCGGAATACTTTCCTTCTATGCAGCAGTGTCAACAATTTGGTCGAGCACGTCCCATCTTTCTCCAAGTCCCCTCGGCCGTTAACACGATCCGGAATGAGGTACAGGCGCGCCATGACTGGGGCCGCAATGTTTTGCCAGCTACGGGCGCTGGGCAACACCTTTCTCCTACTTTTCTCCTCGAGAGAAAAGCACTCCTTGAGCCCATTTGGCACAATGAGTGCAATCCTAAAGATCCTAAAAATCCTAAAGGCTACGTCAGCTGCATTGTGAACAAGGAACCTGTACAGGTTCCGAAACGTCAAAACACTTTTTTGACTTGGTCAGTGACTGTAATTTTCATTAACCCAACAAGCTACCTGACCAGACGAGCTTTCGTCGAACTCTTGACTATCCTAAAGATAGCTGTCCTAAACATAGGATTCGGGGGAGGGGGGGTTCTACAGCTGAATATTTTTCGTCGCCTCTGCTTGCAAGCAGCAAGGTCACGCTGAGCAATCTCTTATCCACGGAGGATCTCATCAGTGGTGCCCATTGTGTGTGCCACTGGTGACAGGCACAAAGTAAGGGCTTCTCCAGAGAACGGCAGCTATCATTCTTTCAACAAAGAAAAATGTGGTAGAACACTCCTTAGAGGGCACGTAACAACTTCCAGCGTATAATCAAAATTTACTGTGGCCTGCTGAAGGGCCCTGTAACGAGCTGACCCACAGAAACCGTAATGACAGAAAACACCTCCCTCCTGTTTTCTGGAAGAAAACCGGAAAGCAATACTTTATTGTTAAACAATGTCATCAGGCTCCTGAACGTGTGCACCACTATGTTTCTTGCACAAAATTTGGAAGCATAAAAATATTTGGCTTTTTTTTTCTTGATTCGATTCAATACTCGATTCGAAATCTACTGTTTGGTGTTCACACACCCATAATTTTTAGTAAATAGAAACAAACGCCAAGAAACATGTTTGCTGCCACAGAGCCAGCAATATATTCCCTTTGTTTTGAATATTTGTACCCTATCGAATATTCGGGAATTCTCTAATACCCAATTTTCGTATCGAATACGACTATTAAAAAATATATTAATCAATAGTACAGTGGAATCCCAGTGATACAATCTTCATAGAAACCGTAAAATAAGGCACATCATCCGAAGACCATATTACCCAGCGTATTATCCAAATAATTTCTATTATCTGGAAAATAAAAAGAAAAATATTACAAAAAGAAACGTATCACGCAGAATCGTATCAGCAAGATTCCACTGTATTCGAGAGAGAATGAACTTTAATGAAAAGAATGGCTCAGTGGCCTACGCAGGGGTAAGGGTCAATGGCGGGATTCACAAGGAAAAAAAAAATTAAACTACACATTCATAACCTGCCGGTCAAGTTGGCCTCGCGCTCAAACTCCCATAAGGAGTTGACAGTTCGACGGGCATCGCCTGAGGGGGTGGCGTGGTCCATGCCTCCGGGTGAGGTAATGCCACGTCCCTTACTGTCGCGAGACCAGGACAGTCCCACAATAGATGCCTGACTGTCGGTCGAGAACCGATGTCGCACGTACTGCACGTCACTGGTGTTGACATCACGTTCGCCTCCGTCTCTTTCTCCTCCGCATTGTCCAAACGTTGCTCTATGATGACCTCGCGTCTTCCTTGAAGCGGCGTACGCGTGCCACTTAGCCAGGACGTCTTTGGTGAGTGCTACGCCCGTCCTGGCCTTATGCACAAGGACTTGCGCGCCCCGAGGAAGCCCCTTGGGCAAAGGGTGGGCATTATGCAGTACCTTCGACTTCAGCTCCCGTTTGGCTTGCACTTTAAGTCGCTCGTGCTCCTCTTCCGGATCCACATGCACAGGAATAAGAGGGACTGGGCCCAGGGGAGATGAGCGGGAAAATAAAAGTTCGCTCGCTGCACTGTGGGGCGCACCGTTGGCGATGCTGCACGAGTGCCCTGAGACCCAGTCCACTCGCACACCCATGCCGTAGTCCCGATGAAGGGATGCGCATGCGACCTTAATATCATGCGCCCACGTGCCTCCTCTGGGCGTCCCCGTGAGCGCCTTTAGGGCATCTAAAGAGTCGGTGAATATTGTGAACTCTTTGCCACTGTGGTCTTGCGTAATTTTTGTCGCTTTTTCCTTCAGCTTCTCTATGGCAAATAGGATGGCCTGCAGTTCAAGTGCCTTAATGGTCGGTTCTTGCTGGTGTTGGAGAATCTGGACGTCTTGCTGCTCACCACTAACGACTGCCAGCGCCACTCTGGATGTAGTAGGATCCCAGGCCACATCTGTGAAAATGGCATATTTTTTCAAGTCAGCCCGTTCTACAAGTTTGGATCGATAAGCGCCGTGGTACTTTTTCGTCTGCCGGCGTGGTACAGGCTTCGTGACTGGAACCTGCACGTCATCAACGAGCAACAGCCGGAAGCACTTCCACCTTGTCTGACAAGCATTCTCCATCTAACCATAAGAGCTGCTGTCCAGAGCGTGTGTAACGTCGACAGCACTCATGTCCTTCCTTGCGTTCTAAGATAATGTCCCTGAGTGGAGGAAGCCCCCCGTACCGGTGCAGGTCTTCCACTCGCACGTGGCGGAGAAGACGAGTGATCACTCGAAGACACTCCCGGTGCATCCTTTCGAGCTTGTATTGTGCTTTGGTGAGGTCAAAGCATACCGCACGTAACAAGCCCTCGACGTAAGCACTGCTGACATCAAAGTACGAGCGGTATTGGTGCTAGCTCCTCCGCGCTTCTGCGATATGCGTTTTCCCAAGTGCAGCAGTTTCTTCCACGTAGGTTCTAGTTCTTTGAGCCAGGTAGCCGCCCCTCCGTCCTCGTGAATTGGAATGCCGAGTATCTTGACGTGGCGTTGCGGAGCTCTCTCAAGCTTCTGGCCAGCTAGGTACAGCTTGACTTTTTTCTTTTCTTGCGCAGTGCCACCGGGGAGGATGTACTTTGTTTTTTCTGGAGACAGGTGCATGCCTGTTCCTTTCAAGCAATCTGTCAATGTGTCGAGCGCATGCTGCATTGCCTTGGTTGCTATTTCTGTTGTCTTGAGAGGGCCGCCAGGTTCCGTCCACAGTGTCACGTCGTCCGCATAAATGGTGAAACGGATGCCGTGAACCTGTCGTAGACGCACAGCCAGTCCTCACATGACTACATTAAACAGCGTAGGCAATAAAATTACACACTGAGGAACACCTACATTGTTCATGAATGTCCTTGGACATGTGTAGTCACTACGGATCTCGAATGTGCGATGCTCCAGGAACGATTTCACAATGTTTACAATTCGTATTCCAGGGCGCGCTTCTTCGAGCGCCGAGATTACGACTTCGTGTGTGACACTGTCGAATGCCTTCCGTAGGTCTGTGGCGACCAGGATGCCGGGAACCTTCTGCCTACCCTGCCGCTTCCTGGTGCAACGGCGGAGAAAAAAAGAGACTGCCTTGGGTGCAAAGGCCTGGTCTGAATCCGGTCTGACTTGCGTCAAAGTACAGTTCGTTGTGACTTTCCTCGAGGTGGTAGGTGAGCCACGTGAGGATTAAGCGTTCGAGAAGCTTGCAAAGTGTTGATGTCAACAAATTAGACCACAAATTGCTGACATTGTTTGCAGGTTTGCCTGGTTTTGGGATAGGGCGCACCACAGAATGCTTCACCTGGGCGGGAATTACACCTGATAACCAAACTTTGTTTATCTCTTCGTTTAACTGTTCTTTTCCTGGTTCGCCGAGGTTCCGCAACAACTGCCAGGTAATACCATCCTTGCCCGCTACACTCTTGACGTTGGCAGAATCAAGAGCCATGACCAGTTCTTGCATAGTGAAAGCCGATTCGATATCTGCGTCCGACGTGGGAACCGTGCGTTGGTCAATTTTAGCATCAGGTGGTAGGTCTGGCTGAGGGAAGAAAGTGTGCGCCGCCTTTGCTTTGAACTCGGAGGGTGAACAGCCAGTAGCCAGCATTACATTCCTGATGGTATTGCACTTCTTTCTCTTTCCAGACATGCCCTTGAAAGTGGACCACAGCTTCCGCATCCCAGTCCGTTCGTCAAACGAGGCGCAGTGGTCGCACCATCGTTCTCGGTCAAGTTCCTTAGCATAACGATGTGCCTGCGCCGTCTTGTTATGAACCTTGAGCAAGTCGACGTGTTGCTTTCCATTCTGGATGTATACCTGGTGCAACATGGCTCGCGTGTCCCACAGATGGAGGAGATGCTTGTCAGGTGTAGGAAGATGCTCGTCCACTTCAATATTTATATTGGCTTCCCGAGCTGCACTTGAAAGCTTCTCTAAGAACGGTGTGTTCTTGTCGCAGGTCTCCAAAACAGGAAGGGAACAAGTCCCAGTCTACGGCTGAGGTCATTCTTTTCGTCTGTCCGGTGGCCTTCGCCTCGACTTCAATCCAGATTGGGTAGTGATCGCTGCCCACTGGGTCGGTGCCATACCTCCAGTCAATCATAAGTCCCGGTGTCGTCCAAGTCAAGTCAGGCGTGCTGTCAGGCTGCCCCGAGTGGAGTACGTGATGAGTGGGGTAGTCCAGGTCGTTCGCCAAGATAACGCCAGCTGCTTCAACTTCTTCAAGGAGTATACGTCGCCTTTCTGAATTCCTGTCGTATCCCCAGCTTTGATGAGGAGCATTGAAGTCTCCGCCAACAAATAGTCGATCCTTAGGGTAAATGTTTTGCAGTTCACGCTGTGGGAATCCTCGGGTCGCATAACCGCCGCACGGGCAGCGAACGTCGCGTCAAGCGCATGCGTGCCAGGGAGAGTTGGGAGAGGGGAAACTTTCCTTCTGCGGGCGGCGCGCGGGAATCGCAAGCGCTATCAGCGCCACCGGGTGGGTCACGTGAGATCCCGCTGATATCGCCCGGGTCTCTTTGGTCTCCAACAAGCGGCGATGGCGGAAGTCTCCGCCGCCGCTCCCGTATTCCCGTACGTGGTTAGTCAACCGCGTTCTTGCCGCGGCCCCCCCCGTATTCCCCAGTTGGTAAGTCGGAAGCCCTTCTTTACCTAGTGTATTATTCTCTTCGAGGGAACCCTCAGCAATGTCAACTATAGCTAGCTGGCCTGCTCGAAGTGTTAGTTGCAGTCGTAATAAATGCTTTCCGAGTGTACACGTGGTTGTCGTCTATTGTTTCCTCGAGCTTGTACCGGACCGCGGTTGATGCGCAGGCATGCGCCAACCACGGGGCTCGGTGTGTCGAGGCAGAGGGCCGTCGGCAATCCCCCCCATATCCCGACATTTTGGCGTTCCCAACGTGGGGCAAGCTC
Source organism: Dermacentor silvarum (assembly GCF_013339745.2). Taxonomy (NCBI): domain Eukaryota; kingdom Metazoa; phylum Arthropoda; class Arachnida; order Ixodida; family Ixodidae; genus Dermacentor; species Dermacentor silvarum. The sequence continues at coordinate 172,718,237 of NC_051161.1, read as the reverse complement.
TTGGAAAACGGGACGACGATCTGTCCGGACCAGCGTTAGGCCTCAGCCGAAGGCGTGATTGCTAGCTAGATCTGTGTGTGCTTTCTTGAGGGCGAGTTAACGCTGCGCCAGTGTCGCCGAACTCGTGTAGATGCTGAGATTTGCAGCAAGTTTTCTTTTAAGAGTACGCCAGAAGCGAGTGAGTGCAGCAGCCGACGCGGTGGTCGATTTTCCCTGTACATATGTAAATAGCCTCCTTTCTGTATCTTTGGCTCTGGGAGCTGGGCGCTGGAAACGCTGGCTAGGACGTCAGCGGGGCGCAGTCCCAGGAGTCTGCTCGGAAGCTGCGTGTTGAGCAGCGAGCGGGGACCACTTAGCTAGGCCTGCATCTCCTCGCGGCGGCTCATTGGGACCCTTTATGGGTCTTTTGTGGCATTGGTATCCGTTATGGACGCGATTAGGCCTAAGGCTCTGCGGAGCTGCCGGTCGCATGTTCGAAGACGAGCATGTCGTGACATTACGCGGGTGCAACCGGATTCGCTAGTTCTACTATACTTGCCCGAGCGGAGAAACCTCGTTCGAAATAGAAAGCTTATTTTGTTCAGATGAACTCAATATTTTGCGGGCGGAATAACCGAAATCTTGGGGGACCAGAGAGCGCTTTGTTCATACGAGCATCGCCCACTTTCGCGCTTTATCGGACCGGAAAAATTCGGTCGAAGCGAATAAATTCATTCAAACGAACTGGATTGTTTTTTTTTTTTTCCTCGTTGCCGCATAAAGCTATGCGGTAGACAGGTGGTTCAGCATCGTGTCAGACGGCCGACGCTGCGGCGGCCTCTACTGCCTTAATTCTAAGTGTTTGTGGAGTGCATTTGAGCGACTTTGCAGAACGAGTGAAGCCGCCTCGACTTGCTATTGCTGCTAGGGTCCACGTCCCTGTCTGCTGTCTCGGCCCCTCCCTGTTTGCGGCCCGATGCAGCAGCACATGGCAGCCACAATGAGGGAGGCCCACCATTATACACTCCCACGAGGATGCGTCGGTGCGAGGTTCATCGAGCCGGCGCGCGCGCCGCTTCGAGAAAGTCCTGACCCGCTGTTCCCGGGAGGACATTGCGGCGCGCATCTTGAGGGCAAGCCATCTTCAGCCCCCGTCATCGTCAACCACGGTGACGGCTGCCACATGTGGGCGGCCGCCACACAGGACTGTGCTGCCTATCAACGTGGATTCGGACATTTCCTGCCGGAGTTTACCATCGCATCTGCCCCGATACTTTGTCAATGCCGTCGTTCCAGCGATTTCTCCACCGTAGGGCAATATTTAAGGGTGGAGGGATGTGGGAATCCTTGGGTCCCATAACCGCCGCGCGGGCAGCGAACGTCGCGTCAAGCGCATGCGTGCCAGGGAGAGTTGGGAGAGGGGAAACTTTCCTTCTGCGGGCGGCGCACGGGAATCGCAAGCGCTATCAGCGCCACCGGGTGGGTCACGTGAGATCCCGCTGATATCGCCCGGGTCTCTACGGGAGCGGCGATGGCGGAAGTCTCCGCCGCCGCTCCCGTATTCCCGTACGTGGTTAGTCAACCGCGTTCTTGCTGCGGCAAACGCCGCGGCCCCCCCGTATTCCCCAGTTGGTAAGTCGGAAGCCCTTCTTTACCTAGTGTATTATTCTCTTCGAGGGAACCCTCAGCGATGTCAACTATAGCTAGCTGGCCTGCTCGAAGTGTTAGTTGCAGTCGTAATAAATGCTTTCCGAGTGTACACGTGGTTGTCGTCTATTGTTTCCTCGAGCTTGTACCGGACTGCGGTTGATGCGCAGGCATGCGCCAACCGCGGGGCTCGGTGTGTCGAGGCAGAGGGCCGTCGGCAATCCCCCCCATATCCCGACAACGCAACCATGCGAAATTGGCTTTCTTCACACTGCCTTTCTTGCAGCAATTGGTTTCTGGGCAAACGTAGGCGGACACAAGTAATGTTTGACGACCTCTCAGTTTATATCGCACCGCCACCACCTCTTGGATCTTGCTACAATACTTAGCTGTGTTGAGCTTTTCATGCGCCACATCCTTGCGCACAACTTGCTCCTCTCTCTGTTGGTCGCACTTTTTCTTTCCAGTGTGCGCGTGTAATATGCTGGGTTGAAAATAGCCTTCGTAGCCCCGGATGCCAGGAGTGGTGCCCCTTGTTTCTTGCAACAGAAGCATCGCCGGCCTGCCCACATGTTCAAAAAGGGCGCTGAATTCGGCGGCACACTGGCTGAGCGAGCGGCAATTCCACTGCAAGACATCTGGTGACTGTTTAGGCACTGCATTGCGGCCGCTGCTGTTTGGTGAGCTCTCCATGCTGAGACAAAATGGCCATCATTTGATCCTGCTGTGTCTGCAGGGTTTGCATAAACTGTTGCATCACATCCTGCTGTGCCTGTTGCATTTGATGCCATTGCTTTAAAACTTGTTGTGTTTGTAAAACTTGCGTCTGCGCCTGGGCTTGTTGTTGCATTACCTGGGCTCTCGTATTGTTCAGAAATTGCGTGACCCACTCGGGAGTGTGGTATGCCTGTGGCACGACTTCCACTGATCCTCCTGTTTCTTCTTTTGACGGCTCTTGGGATGGGTTCTTGAGCTTTCCCCAGTTCTTTGGGTGCAGCCATGTATTTTTAGTAGGTGGGGCAGAGTCACTTCGTGGTGACAGAGATTGTCGTCTCTTCGCTTTGTCAATAAGCATTCTCTCCTCTTTCCACTCTGCTAGGTGATGCTGGAGTACTAGCTTTTGCTCGTTTCGCTCCTTCAGTTGTTGGTGAAATCGTGTCCGAGCCATGTCTATGGATCGCTGGATTTCCAACAGCTGCTTCCGGAGACGAGATAATGTATTCTCAAAATCACGGGTGCTGACTTCGGTTTTCATGTCAATCTGCTCCAGCTCTTTTGCAATCTTTTCTCCATACCGCGGACTGAAACGAGACGTTTTCTTCGAAGTCTTCTGAGCACCAGAGGTTATCGAAGCGTACGACACCGGAGAAGGCTGTGATGTTGACAAATGAGCACCAGAATCTGGGGGTTTGCTTGATGGTCTTGATTAATTACGAGCGTGCCTTCTGTTGCTTACGGATGACTTGACATTCTTGCCTGTTTGTATGGCACTGCGGGACTGGTGTCCCTGTGCAGCCTTGGCATGTTTGGCAAAAAGCTGGCGCTGTGGGCATGAAGCGTCTGTAGCCACGTAGCCGTCCTTCTAGCAGTTGCGGCAGTATTTCTTTTCCATCTGGGGGAACGACTCAGGGGGTTCCTCCTGCTGGGAACCACATCGAGGGCACACTGCATTCTCCACAGGGCACACATCTTGCTTATGGCCCAACCCATGGCACCGGAAGCACACCACGGATCGTGGCTCGTAGGGGATGACATTCTTGAGAAAATCCCAGTATTTCACGTATCGAGGGGGCGGGATGATGCGAAAGTAATCAAGACCGACCTGCTCTTTCCCATAGGGCGAGCCAAGAGTATCTGCCCATTCTAACTGTCAAGTGCTTCAGCCAGCGTCTCCGATGTCTCATCAGGTGTGCAGCCGTATATACAGTGTAGACCGCGTATAAAGTAAGTCGCCGGAGTCGCGAATATCCACACTATAAGCGGTACCGCACTATAATCAAAACAACTATTTTATTGGGATAATGGACACTCCAGGCGCATTTCTGCCATCGCTGTCACCGTGCTCTAGGTTCCGTATTCACTTAACTTAACAAGCACGGTGTCACGAGCGCACAACCAAACACAAACACATCTCGCTCGTTGACCGTGGAAACGAACTGTCAAAACGCTCAAGTGACGAAGTGCGGCGAGCGAATTGACCTTCGTGCTATCATGCCTCTCGCTTCAACGCGACCTATAAGCGGCGAAAACGCGGCGCACTTTCCCCGTCACAGATTGCTTTCAAAATAGGGCCAAGGCGATCGTATCACCGAAGTGGATCGTCGCAGATTACATCCGGCTTCGGTCCAGTGAAAGCGTTCTGCATTGCTTTGCTGGCGAAAATCCTCGCCTTCTGTTTGCACCAGTCCCAAACGCAAGTTTCGGATTCTCCGAACGCCAGTGACGCGGCCCGATTTCCGTCCGTCTCCGTATTTATGATCACTTTCCTTTTAAATGCGGTATCATGAACTCGATACTTCATGCTGATAGAGCAGACGCAGAGAACGTGAAGACAGACGGTAGACTATTGCCTGAGCACGTGTACTGCTTTGGAATGCTGACGGCTATATGGTAACGTAGATTAAGGGTCGTACTCGATTCTAACGCGCACGCAGTTTTGGACCTGTTTTATCGGAAAAAAAGTGCACGTTAGATTCGAGCAAATACGGTATATGTGGCTTGAGGGGAGCGTTTGCCGTCTAGGTAGACTGCCGAACTTCCAGGCAGCCGCACTGTAACCAGTATTTCGTGTCCCGTAACTGCACTATAAGCTATATGCATATACAGAGAGTGCTATGGGAGAATTAATGGGAGTCTGAAAAGACCGTATTAAATCCGGTGCCGCACTATAAGCGGTTACATTATAAGTGGTCTATACTGTAATACCAAGTGACATGCCCTCGCTCGGGACCTGGTGCACAGACACTGGGAGAGGTGGCGCTGATGGAATTTCCAGGGTATTCAGCTTTAGTAAATCTGATGCTTGTCTTTCGTCGCACGTCTGGACTGTGAGGGTGTTCACTGCGTCATTGAACCGCAGCAGTTGATGTTGAGCCAACCTCTTGTCGTGCGATAGCGCGCTAATGGCTTGTTTTACCTCACGGGCGTTAAGCTAAACTATTCTGCATTGTTCCCTAGGCCATATGGCTAAAACAAAGCAGCCAAGTTCGGTTCGCTCGACAACCCTCGCAGGTCTAGTTGAATTCCCTTGTTCACGCTGGGCCGCCTTTCGTCTGGAGCGGGTTATGACGCGTTCCCATAATCCGTCCCCTTCAAAGCCTTCTTCGGGGTCATTGCTGGACCATTCGGCTTGGAGACTGGCTGCCTTGCATATGGCAGCATTATCTTCGAGCTGCTCACTCTCCATTCTTCATCATTTACTCTCGTGGATTTCTTCACGTGCATTTTGGCACCTAGCTTCTTGCGTGGCTGCTGCAGAAGCTGGGAACGCCCGCTGCGTTCGAGCTTGCCTTTTAGATTCATCAGTTACAGACACAGCTGCGGACGCTACATCCATCAGCTCCTCTCCGCCTGGTGTCGTGGAGGGAAAGCATGAAGTTGCAGGTTGCACAATGATGGCCCTAGATGATGCTGCCATAGCACCGGACTCGGATGCCGGTAACGAAGCCCAGCCTAATTTCAGGCTTAGCGTTCCTTATGACGCCGCAGACAAAGTGCTGAAAAATGTTCCGACAAGCTCAAAACTGAGTGAAACTGCGCTCACTTGTTCGGAAGGTGAAGTCCTCCAACTGGTAAGAGCGTTGACGAAGAGTGTGGACTTCAACCATGGAATTAAAGACCTGTTCACGGGAGCACCAAAAACGAGGCCTTCCCTGTCGGCGTCCAAACCGGAAGTCCCACTGTGTTCGAAATTTTCAAATATTTGCATATCCCTTGTGGGGATGCGCGACTCTCACGCGTCCCCTGATGTTTTCTTCGCATGGCTCCTGTAATCCGGCTTCGCTGCGTAGCTTTACGGCAGCGGAGTTGCAGTGTATTACGAGAGATGGCGCTAGTGTTGCGCTGCTAACGCCACCTGACGGCATGGGGTTAGGCGGGCACAAAAGGGAGAACGCGGTTCCTCTTCGGGTTGGGGTTGGTGAGCGATGCGGACGTCCCGCGCGTGTGCCGATCTACGCTTTGCGAGACCGTCTCGCGAGGCTAGGAGGAGTGCACTGGTATGGACAAACATGGATCGTTCGAATGAGCCACCGTTCACGTGACCGTAAACATGAACGACTACACGTGAACGATGGTGTCATAGGATGGGGCGAACATATTCGCTCGCTATCCAGTCGCGGTGAGTCGGACTTCCATGATTTGTGGCGCGCCCATGTGAATGTTCTATTGGTATTAATTCGGCTAGTGTGTATTCGTGTATGAAAGGTGCAATAAATGCCCTTTTGATTGTCTGCACTACTGTGTCGCCGTTCCTTTGTCCCAAGAGCCCGAGTGAGACCCCACATCTGGCGCCCAACGTGGGGCTCTTGGGCATCGGACGATAATTTTAACAGTTTTGCTCGGTTCGAGACAACCTTTGTTTCAACCAAAGCGTAGTCCTAGCATGGATTTTGATCGCTAGTGTCGGCGGCATGCTTTCTTGAGCAAGGCGACAGTTGCTGTAGCGTGTACGAACTTTTCAACATACTAAGCCTTATCGCGAGTGTTTTGTTGAAGTACACTCGTCGATACGAGAGCCACGTGGTCCGCATCCTGGGAGAACGAGGCCTAGCGCCCGTGAAGCATTGGCAAGCCTGAAGCGAGTGAGTACGGAAGCCTCGTGGGTGGTCCGAATTTATTATGTAAATAGCTTCTCCTATCTCTCTGACTTCGGAAGTCGTGGCTCAGGGAGCCGGGTGGCCGCAGGCGCCGCTACGGGCTGACTGGTATTGTGGCCTGGCACCGGGTGCTCTGACACCGTCTGGGTCGGTGGGCGCCGTAAACTCGGATGCTGTGAACCGAGTGAGGTAGGACCACCTCACAGAGCTAACGTCTCCTCGGGGCTGCCTGTTCTTGTGCCCATTTTGGGTGTTTTTTTTTGGATGCCGGTTGTTGTCAGGGTAGCGACGCATTAGGCCTAAGGCTTTACCAAGCCACCTGTCGCATGTGGAGGGACACAACCTGGTGGACCGTTGTGTTGAGGTGTCGTAGTTTGCTTCCCTCATTTTAGTTAGCCTCGCAAGAATTGAAATTACTCGTTCGATTCCAGAAAACGAGCTTTGTTCACGTGAACTTAGCATCTGAAATGCCGCCAGAAATTTTGCTAGCCGAATTGAACGTCGTACCACGTGGGCGATGTGCATGCAGAATTCCTCTCCCTTGCACTACTTTAGTGTTTGTCGAGTGCGTTGAGTGTACGCAGAGTGAGCGGAGTCACCCCTGGTTTGCTGTCACCTGCACATCATCTGCGCTGCTGCCCCGGCCTACGAACGAGCCACCCCTTGGCAATGGAGATGCCTGTGGCCAGTTCGGCGCAGCGACTTCAGTGGCTGCCTATGTCCGGCTCGCAACGCTCGGCGGCTGGGAAAAGAGCCAGCAGTCACCAACGGCTACTGCGGCTCTCGTCAGCAGGGCGCGTCGGCGTGAGCAACGCTTGCTTGTGCCGACTTCTGTGTCGCCGTTTCCGGAGTCCTGGGCTGGAGTCGTGCCGTCGGATCTGCAGAGCTGGTGCTGTGACTAACGGAAGCCAGCAGTGAACACCAGAGACAATGTCGGCTCGCATGTTAAGGCCCAACTGCATGCACGCGATTTTCGAGCGACAGCGACAAGCGACGGCGACGAGCGACAGGTTTTGCCGTCGTGGAGGGCTATCCGTCGCTGTCGCTGGTCCTGTCGCCGGTTTCTGGCTAGCCAGAAAATATCGCTTGTCGCCCGGAAGTCAGCGCGACGACATCCGCCGGGGACAGCGATTGCACAACAACATGGCAGCAGTCAGTCTGCTCGCTTCGATCTGAATTCGCTCTTGCAACTTGCTCTCTGCTGTGACAGCAAAAAATAAATAGTACAATCAGTCATCGCTTCACCTCATTGCTAGTTGAAGACTAAGTATCGGCGCTCTCTTGTCATTATTATTGAGATCGCTTGTTCTGTTTTGACGCTGTTAGGCCTGAGACGCCACCGAGAGCCGAGAAAGTATTTTAAGTTTTACTCAACAGATGGCGCCACGGCACCATACGCTGGCGGCATGGGACGGAGTTCCACTGGGGATGCATGGGACGGATTTTCACTGGTGATGACAGCATATTTTAGCTAGGTCTAGATAAAACATTGACCATTTGATAAAATTGAGATTTCTTTACGCGCGCACGATAACATTTATTCGCACAACAATGTAAATCCGTCGCAGGTTTTTTTCGCGATGTCGTGTTCATGTGGTTGCTCCACGCCGCGACACGACACCGAGACAGGGTGTGCCTGTCGCGTCGCTTGTCGCTGTCGCTTGAATATCGCGTGCATGCGGTTGGGCCTTTATGGAAAGCGTGTGGACATTTCCTCGGTGCGGCCACTGCTGCATGTACTACCTGTTGTTCGCGAAGCACGTGTTGATGTTAGACAGTGCTGACATGTTTCGCCGGAGTATGCAGTGATTTAAGGTTGGGGGGATGTGGGGATGCGTGACTCTCACGTGTCCCCTGATGTTTTCCCCGCATGGCTCCCGTAATCGGGCTTGGCCACATAGCTTTACGGCGGCGGAGTTGCAGCGTATTACGAGGGATGGCGCTAGTGTTGTGCTGCTAACGCCACCTGACGGCGGGGGGTTAGGCGGACGCAAAAGGGAGAACGCAGTTCCTCTTCGGGTTGGGGTCGGTGAGCGATGCGGACGTCCCGCGCGTGCGCCGATCCACGCTTCGCGAGACCGTCTCGCGTGGCTAGGAGGAGGGCACCGGTATGGACGAACACAGATCGTTCGAACGCGCCACCGTTCGCGTGACCGGACATGTGAACGACTAAGCGATGGTGTCATAGCATGGGGCAAACATATTCGCTCGCTATCCGGTCGCGGTGTGTCAGCCTTACTTGATTTGTCACGCGCGCATGTGAATTTTCTATGTATTGTAACTCGGCTAGCGTGTATTAGTGTATGAAAGATGCAAGAAATGCCCTTTTAATTGTTTGCACTACTGTGTTGTCGTTCCCTTGTCCCAAGAGCACGTGTGAGACCCCACACCCTAGGCAAAAGAGAAAATGTGATTACTGTACTTGAACAAAGTTGCCCCGCTTCGAAGGGATTAAAAGCAAAGCTTTATTTGCGGTAATTTTGGTGCTGCATTGGTCGAAACTGTGTGGAGCATGTTTCGCTGAGATGGCAATCAGTGTTGTCCAACTTGGGCCTAATGGAAACGAAATATGTGCTTGCACATACAGCAACCGTGCGCTGGACATGCAGCTCTTTTTTTTTTTTTGTCTTTCTGAGTCAAACTGCGACTTTGGTCGTAGTTTGATGTTGTAAACTTGATTCAGTAAAACATGATATCTGTATTCACTTTTTCGGAACACCTTTCACTTAAGAAAAATCTGTTGCCGACTCCACCGCTTAAGAATGTGGGTTGTACTTGAGCATTGTGAAATATCGTGAGCATCGTGAAATAAGGAAGTAAAAGGCCGATTTTACCAACTTCTTTATATCCCCCTCAGGCCGGAATTAAATCTGGCATTGAAAAAAAATTATTATAACATCATTTTCAGCTCTCCATGTTTCAATAAAAGAGTCATTAAAAGATGGAAACATAAATTGTATTTTTTCAAAGTTTTCCCATGGTGTCCACATTTGTGGAAACGGTTCCATAATGCGGAAAAAATGTCGCACTATACTTTCTAGGTCGCTTAGCTAGGTAAGTGGGGCAAAACATTTTTCCTGCGACTCTTCCTTGATTATCTAAACATTTGCAATATACTTTGTGTGGTAAAGATGAAAGCAGTCATTCTAAGCCGACAGGCACAAAAACACGTGGCATTTTGGGCAGCGAATTCGGCTCTTCGCTGCTCATCCCGCACGGTGGTAACGCTGTGCATCTGGTGTGCGCACGTGCCAGCGATCGCTCCTGGCGTACCTAATGGCAGCGATCGGAAGTGACTGCGGTGTCGCCTTCTTGACAAGCTTAGAGCTGTCATTGCTTGGCTTACCGCGCTTTTTTGGAGCATTTCTGTTGCAAGGCTGTTCGCAATGTCTGCTTGGAATGCCATCATGTGCATGGTGTTTCTCTGTAGGAGCTTCTCAGCGCTTGCGTTCGTGAAGTACTCTATCCAGCTGTTGCTCAGCGCAAAACACAAGAAATGAGAAATCACTCTCACGGGCCACCCTATGTGCGAAGTCTTGCTTCGCGCATTCATCATTCGAGAAATCTGCATCAGATACGTCGCCATTTTGAATTTTTGCTAAAAGTTTGTCGACATTCTGGTCATCGACCTTCTCTCTACCGCATGCTTAGAAATGTCTGAAAAAAGTAAGATGTTTTGATTATTTTAGCCACGGGGCAATGTGCTATACAAGGAAGCTTGCTCGGAAAGGCGGCTTTGAGGCGCCATGTCTACAAAAGTGGACACTAACTTTCGGCAGTTGCATGCGGTGCTCCTACACTTGGCATTCCAAGAAAAGATAGTATTTGAGAATCACAAAACATTGCTTTTTACAAATAAATAGATTTTCGGTGTATTTATGAAGGTAATACCATAAAAACAAATAAAAACGAAGAGCTGCTTAAGGTTCTCACTTTAGAAGCTTGAAGCAGCCATTTTCCTGCGCTTTCTCATCAGGGCGATGGCGCCACTTCTCAAACAGAGAAAGGAAAGACACCTTCGCCCGCCGTTTTCAAATCCCATTTTTCAATCTGTGTTTGGATCTATGCGAATGCAAAGTTGGTGTCCACGCTTGTGGACATGGCGCCTGGAGGGGATATCAAGTTTTACATGCAGAAGATGGCACAATAGTCTCCTAATTTTTGGCACACTAGAAGACAAAAATGAAATGTTAGAATTACTAAACCATAGTACGATGTTTTTGGGAATACGCAAGGTGCGAAGGTATGCTTTGCAGAAGTATGACGGTGTACAGCCAAACAAAATGGATACAGTGATACTCAAAAATTGCTTTAAGTAGGCCAACCTGGCAAACACTGTGGGACATGTCGAGAGTAGGGCATGTGGAGGAGGCATGCACACCAGGTTGCAGTTGCATTTCCTTGAGCCTACCTGAAAGAGGAGCCCAGGAAAAGTGCTTCCATCAGGTCGGCTCATGCGAGCAGCCAGCTGGTAGATGAGGGGCACAAACTTGTGGCTCTCCAGTTTTCTGAGGCCTTGCTGCATGAACGACATCAGTGCAGACAGAAAAATTGCAGGCTGCCCCAAATGAGAGAAACACAGGCCCCACCATGACGGTGGATCCAGATTTTTCAGGTGCATATAATACTACATTTCTACAGTGGACAGATGTGCGTTTCACCATTAAGAAAAACGCTAAAATGGACTCAGCAGCAGTAATGTTGCCATCGCAGTGAAATAAATTTCTGTTTCATGAACTTTAGCTAGGGTACCTTCAACTATAAGGTTTTGACTTTGTTGATGCATATCCTGTCCAGATGCCGAGATTGTCCCCCTTAATGCTAACATCAGACTTGTCTTGCAAACAGGGAGGTCGCTTTCGGAGCTCGCAAATCTGCACTGTTTGCTTTTGCCTTTTCCTATTCCTTATTTACAGTGGAATCTCGATGATACGATCTAGGCTAATACGAATTTCCGGATGATACGAATTTTTCTGGGGTCCCGTCCAAGCCCCATTACTTTGCAACGTGCTAGAGAACGGTTGTTACGAATCGATGTTCTACCCACGTCGGTTGATACGAATCAACGCCGCCCCACCGACGGCCGCGAAAGAGAACAGCACGCAGGCACGCGCTTTTTCTCTTTCTCTTTTGGTGCGGAGGCGCGGACGCGGCGCCGGACAACGCGGAGGTCGCGACTGGGCGCGAAGAGTTTGAAACGCGCTTTTGTGGCTTTTGTGCTTTTCCTCCTTTTCCACGTGCCATCGGCCGGACGGAGTGGCTGCTGTGCTTCGGGCCGCGTTCTTTGTGTTTGCGCTATTTTGCCTAGTCGCAGCGAGCTATGTCTACCAAGATACGATCTCGGCTGATTCGCGCGGCCGTACGCCAAGGCGCGGGAGCCTCCATTGGCACGTCTTCCGTCGACTGCGTTATTGGTGCCGATGGCACAGAGCGATTGTCTGTTTCGCTGCCGGAGTCACACGGTGCAAGATAGTGCGGCACGTAATCCACGGTGCAAGGTAGCGCGGCACGTTCAGTTGGGTGCTCCTCCGCTTCTCCCGCTAATCGCCGTATTTTTCTTGCCGTAGGAGGCTTGTGCTTCCGTATTCCGAAGAGTGCTTCGTCCAAAATTTCTTCTCCAACGAGCGACGATCCATCACTAACCTGGGAGCTCTCAGTAATCCGAATTCTGCGTGTCAGGTGAAGACGCCGGCGTGGTTTATGAAGCAGACAACTGCCGTTGCCATCTTGCCTCTGTCACAGCAGCAAGCAATGGAGAGACGCCTTTCAGCACGACAGCCATTCGGAGGCCCGCTTTCATCGGAGGGCCCGTGTAACTACCTATCGCAGACCCGCGCTTCTTTTGTGTTTGTGCGTTTGTTACAAGATGGTGACGCCGGACGAATTGAGAAGCGGAACGGCGAAACTTTGAGCTTTGAAACGATACCAAGATGGCGGCGCTCGGTGGCGGGAAATAGGAGATGTGTCTCCGTGAACTGCGGCGATTTTGCGTGATTTTAAGCTGTTTTCTTGCCCTGATGAATTAATCTTTTTCGGGCACTTTTAGTGCGTTTTCAGCCATACCATTTTTAGGCGTTGCAGATACCAAAACGCATGGTTTTCAAAAATCGATTTTGCTCGCGATTTTCGTGATCCCCGCGTCCCCCCTTAATTTGGATAGTTTTAATTGCGTTTCGATGATACGAATTTCGGCTAATACGAATATTTTTCGTGACCCCGTGAGATTCGTATCATCGAGACTCCACTGTATACAGATGTGTATCAAAATAAAGCTCAGTGCTGTCACCATCTCCTCTTACGCAAGTATCACATTACGTCCGACCAACACTCACAATGCGTTAGCTGTGAATCGAGTTGCGTCTTTCTGCCTGAAAACCTTCTTACCCAATATTTTTTCTCTTGGGGTACCTGGGGAGTCTTTGCAGATATTTCCTCAAACGCATGCTTTTCTGCACTTCGATCATGCAACACCTGCTGGTATCTCTATTTGAAAAGTAGGGACAGCTTAGTGTGGTAACAGTGCGAAACAAAAAGAGAAGCAACAACAAGACATTCGGTGAGGTTCACATTGAAAAGCTCCCAACAGAGCTTAGTAAGTATTAGCTTCCTTCCTCCTAAGTGGTTGGAATTGTAGTACGCACTCCAATATAACTTATTGTATTCTGGTATGGGGCACGACAAAGCAAACTATAATTACTGGAAATTATTAGTTGTGCAGAAGAGAATGCTAAGGGCATTTGAATAACTTGAGCACTTGAATGTTGAAGGCTAACCAAATACCGCACTGATGATCTGTAACTGACGCCTGCCGGAGCCAAATGCACCAAGACTGTTCTGCCACAGCGAGGTCAAAATGTTTGCCATTTTCCCGCTTTCGACCCAATTTGACACAGTGACACAGCAATTTACATGAGTATGAAAATCCCAGCCCTGCACCATCTGTCGCGCACAGTAAATGACAAGAGGGAGCATGTGCCAATCAAGGCTGTTCCAGCGCTCACTGTTCTTGAGCCAAGGGGAGGGGCTTTAATACAAAACAACAAAAGACACGATTTTCTTTTCATTGTGACATGTAGTATTGGTCAGAGCACGTTTAACGTTTCTTATTTTTCCAACAATATCTTTCGGTGCTACCTTAGCTGAAAAAATCCGATATATTTAGCGCCTCCCACGACTTCTTGCAGACACAGTGCATCATCGTGCAAAGCAATAGTTTGTACGAACTTGCTTAACAAGCACATGTGGGGTGATGAATCAAATGTCCATGGTCCAATTTGTGCATGTACGTTTAAGAGAACCGAGCTACTGACACGGTATTATATTCTGCAAAAATGTCACTGGTACCGTGCTTGCACTCAGACAGTTCCAAGCAATAATAAAATTGCTACTGTCCATGGACTCTAGGCAAATGTCGGAGGCGACAGCATATTGAAATAAAGATATACCATGAAAAATGATAAAAACAACAACACTACACTGAGTACTTAGCAATAAAACACGGTACAAAATTGTCCGAAATTTGTTAAATAAATATGAAGCACTAGTGTAGTTCTTTTGTGCAGCTTCCATTTAGGAGCATGTAAACAATGGGACCACGCCTGAAGTGCTTTCCTCCTTGCACTGCGTGACGCTATGGCACCACTGGAGATTCCCCTCCCAAATAATTCTTGCTCAATGGGGGCCACTTGTTGTTGAAGGGCCCCTAAACCACCTCAGATATTTTTTTAACATTTCAAGTAAACACGCGCATCGAGTTCAGAATGCCGTCACGATCAACAATGCCAAACGCTGCAGCGCTATGCGGCGCGGGCGCGCCACAAAATAAAAAAAAACAATGCTGTCCTCCTCTCGTGGCCTTTCCCCAGCGGTCGTCACGATGTCAGCAGGGTGAATCTGGTCAGCGTCGGGGATGATGCCCATTGGTCGAACAAGAACCTACGACTTCCGGTTTGTCTGCTAGCAGGTACGTGCGCTCCCTGCTCTTCCTCATCGTGTAAAGCCCGTTTCACATGGTACGATTTTGCAGTGCGTTTTTCGCAGCTACAATTTCCTCGCAATCCCGTTTCACATGAATCTACGGCAGCTGCATTTTTCGCATACTCGTTAAGCATTCTGACTGGCGATGACGTATGAGCGAGCCGCCTCCTATTGGTCGTCTGTTTCCACGGCTACAGTGGCTACCACCGCATCTGCGTTTTTGCAGAGAAGTTCAGCACGCCAAACATCGAAAAAATGCACGCACGAAGGGTCCAGCGGCCTATTTTCTGCAGCGTGCGAATTCGCAGACAAAATCGCACCATGTGAAACGGGCTTTACTCGCTTGTGCACCCTTGCGAATAGGTAATTCGCACCCTTGCGAATCGGCGATGAGGTATGTCACGTGACATTTGGAGCAGCACTCAGCGAGGAGGAGAGACCAGCCGACGAGGAGAGTAGCGAAGGAAAAAGCGAAACGTGCGAGGGCCGTTTTTCGATCATCAAACGCGTGTAACTCCGCTATTACGGCACCATTTCAAAAAATTCTCGCAGCTACGTGTTCGTTGTAGACTCGTGCACACTACAACAAAATTTTGACCTCTAGGTGGTTTAGGGGCCCTTTAAAGCAAAATAGTAATTTTTTTGCTGTTGCATCGTACGACAGATGATGTGCACTCGGGTTGTCTTATGAACAAAACAGGCAAGTAATGCTCGCAAACACAATATTAAACTTAACCCAATGGGAAATGCTGCGTGCAACTTGAGCAGCGATCGGCTAGCACTTTAGCTGAAGAGTGATGTCTTGGTACATATTCTGTCTAGATGCTAATGGACGAAAGTAACCCACTGACCAAATCGATAGCTCAGTAAGGAAGACGAGATGCAAGCTTTTTATATGTCTTTAATGATGCACTAAGTGAAAAAGATATGGCAAATCAGTTGTGTGGAATCCCGCGAGGTGGAGGAAAGGGAAGAACTGTCATCCACCCGAATGTGGCACAAAGCTACAATGACATGAAATAAATCGAGAAGTTCTAATAAAGTACATTTCTGTGAAGGGTAAGTTGAAATGCAGGGTGTACACAGCACCTGAAGCAGGGCATTGACCTCGGGCGCAGTAGCATTGGCGATCCAGAGCGAGACCAGCCGGAACAGACGCAGGCTGTGCCCTCCGCGCAGGCACTGCAAGTAGTTGTCAATGGCTTGCAGCAGGTGGCGCCTACGCACCGCTTCCAGGCTGGCTGCCTCGCCCCGGTCCAGGTTGCTCTGGCGCTCCAGCAGGCGAAGGGCGCGCGCCTCCTCTCTGCACCACGTCAAGCACAACTTGTCTTGCGCTTCAAAAGAACTTCCACTCCAGTTAACTAGCTTTTTTGGTTCATTCTTGCTGGCCGATTACCATTAAATTCTGGGGTTTTACGTGCCAAAAAACACAATTTGATTATGAGGCACGTTATAGTGAGGGACTCCCGAGTTAATTTTGACCACTCGGGGCTTTTGAACGTGCATGCAATGCACGATAGACGGGTGTTTTTGCATTTCACCCACGTCGAGACGTGGCCACCACGACCAGGATTTGATTCCACGCCGTCGGTAGTGGAATGCCACCACGAAGGGTGGCCGATGGGACCACGCTATTTCGATACTAAAAAATTTCCCGTCCATTCCACCCGGCGAAAGTGGACGGCTGTTGCCGATGTTAGACGCACGTGTGTGCACATGCAGCGTACATCCTCATTCTTCTAGGCCCTCCACCAAGTGTCCTATTGAACCAATTACATTTCTTCGGAGTAAACTGCGACAGACCGTTCATAAAGTACGACTTACACACAAAGCTTGGGATTGTAATTCAAATATATGGGAAACAGTGGCATAGCCAGGGGGGGGGGTTGGGGGGGTTCAAACCCCCCCCGAAATTTTTTCCGCAATCCCCCCCCCCCCCTACTTACCCACCCTTTGTTTTCGTCGCTTCGCGCTGACATAATTCATGAAACCGGTGCTACTATCACTATTTAATTCCTGGGCGCTTTCGTTTGGGTTGGTAATTTACAGCGAATCATGTATGCATATGGAAAAAACTGTCACGGTGTTTGTCAAGGCTTTACACTCTGTGAAGCTTTGGGCGAGAATGTGACGGCCGCATTCCGAAGCAACAAATGCGCAAAAAATGAAGCAACAAATGCGGCAGCCGCATTTTAGATGATGGCGAAAACGCTCGACGCCCGTTTACTTAGATTTAGGTTGCACGTTTAAGACCCCAGGTGGTCGAAATCTCTGGTATACATTTCCGCCGCTTCCCTTCAGGTGCCGGTCAGGCCGCGCTCGCGCAGGATTTTAGGCTACGTTCACACTTGGTCTCGAAGCTGTAGGAATGGGCAAAATCTTGCAAAAATCCGCCCGCCTAGGCGGCAAAACAGGCAGAAAAACAGGCTGCGAGCCAAATCGGTCTCGGGCCGATTTTTTCGCCATGGCGAAGCGGAAACGCGGCGGAAAGTCGTTCTGCTTCACTGGAATTCTAGAGGAGGCGTTGACTGGAAGCTACACTAGCATGTAAACAACCGGTCGTAAAATGGCACCGGGCACCAAAACCATGGCACCAAAAGTGTAGGCTGAAATGCTGATCGACGCGATCAAGAACAAGCCCTTGCTCTACGACAAGAGTGGCACTAAAACGTACTGTCAGCAATACGTGCGATAGTATTCAACCTCGCGCGACCGGAGGTGCGGCAACGAAGCCTTGGCGTGACCCAACTTCTCGGGCTTTTGCAAAGCCAGGCGAACCCACCACCACCGTTTCCGAGGTGTCCGCGTCTTCCGTTTATTTATTGTCCATTTGTAGAAAACAAGTAGGTAGAAGTATAATAGCCATTTCTTCTTCCACTTCCATGGCAGACAATAGTTAGGCAGATTCCTCGTTGGCGCTCCATAATTCTCCTCGCACGTGTGCGGTATGTTGCAGAAGTCGCGGGGTGCTTTTCTCGTCACGACGATAGATTGGGAGCGTAGGTCTCACGTAGGACGCGCAGGCTTTGGCGAGCCCCAACACAAGGGCCACCGTTGCCCCTTTGGTGTCCTGGAGGTGCCGACAATACGAAATGATGAAATGTTATTACAACTTGTAAATAGAAGCTATTAAAGAAATATTATCACGCCTAGGCACCAACTTGTGACTCAGCGCTACCGCGCGCGTGTGCGGAGAATTACGGAACGCCAACGAGGAATTTACCGAAGGTCGCAGATGACACGCGAAGTTGCGTAAAATGATCACTTTTGATGACGGTACGTGGGTCAAAGAATGAACATACCGCTCGAAATAATGCGATAATGTATGCCACCACGCCGACAAACGTACGCAGACTAGATGGATCTGGACGAAAACGGCAGCGGCGGCCGTGGCGGTAGCAAAACAAATGTCAACAACTTGGACAGGCGCGGAAAAAATTTTCCGGCCGCTTCGGCCTTTCCGCCCGCTTTGGCCTTTCCGCCCGCTTGCCGCTTTCTAAGTGTGAACGTAGGCTTAGTCTGCGCGAGAAACGTCTCTTGTTTGCGATTGCGCCCCTACGGAAGGCTGGTAATTACTGTTGTGTTGTTGAATCCCAAACCAGCAATTACGGAAGGCTGGTAGTTGCTGTTTTGTTGTGGAATCCCAAACCAGCAATGTACACACGAAGGGGTTGATGACAGCAGTGAAATTCCACCGACTCGCAATAGAATGCACGAAACAGACAGCCAACAAGCATGAATTACTGCTGTGCGCAGTACAGCGTAAGTAAACTCTTGTTGGAGGCGCTGACAGTTCTCGTCGGAGTTCACGCGTCCTGAGAAATTGATTATGTGCACTATGCACTGAACAATACCGGAGTTTATTCCTGCATCACTAGTAAGTACACCAATCAGTCGAGATTCTGTGAGGTACAAGGCCGCTTGCACGTTTGCACCGGCGTAAGTGAAGCAGAAATGAGTTGCACGCACTACTTAAAATGCGTACACATGCCATATCTGTGCTGTGCGGTGAAATATTCTGTACAATTCTGAATCTGTTGACGTAAAGGCAAATGACGGCTGCACGATCGCACACAGCGGAAGACACAGCGGCCCATGCACTTGCAGCAGGAAATGCAACCCTCTCGTATGAGGGAGCAGGGCGACGAAAGCTTCGAAAAAAAAAAAAAAACGCCTTACGCGTTCTTGCGCGTATTTAAGTTTTCTAGCACAAAGACGCAGCGAACAAGCTATTGATATGGGAGTAGGTATAGCCTGGTCACACGTGCATTTTCACGCGCATAGCCGTCCTTGACTTGTGAAACGCACTTCGCCCCGACGAGGACGACGCCATCTACGCTTAACAGAAATTAACAATTAATGATGTCTTCTCCGATCGCACGGGTCGTCTCAATGATGCGTTTTCGAAGACTGGTCCACTCAGTGGCGCGATGAGAGACCGTTGCTCCAAACGCCCAATGTACCTGTCGTGCTTACTGTATTTGCTGAGCTTACTTTACTTTTTGCTTAATTTCTTCACAAGCACACGCACACGCGAGGTGGGGGGGGGGGGGGGGGGGGCGGTGCCATGTCTTTGATATACATGTATAGAGTCTGCTTACACTACCGCTATTTATTATCGATCACGTGACCTAGAGGAAAGCAGAAGCGTGCCCCCCCCCCCCGGTCGGGCCGGTGAACCCCCCCCCGAAAAAAATTTCTGGCTACGCCCCTGATGGGAAAACACATCTTCCAGCTGAGGTCCGAGTAGCCGCTAGGTGGTTTTGCCCTAATGTCGATTACGGTCGCAGCACTTGCTCTGCGACAAATGCATCAAGGACAGATACCGAACTTTGGCCAATGTTTCTTGCCAAAAAATCATTCTGCTTTGTGTACAGCCATTGCTATGTTAGGTTGCAGCATACATTTTCTGCTTTGGACACAGAGAAAGGGAGTGTGCGCTTGATTCGGGGGGCCTGTTCTGCCACATGAGTCAGAGGTGTGCCTTGGTGTTTTCTGCATTTTGCTTAATTTGACTGCCCAGATATTTCAATAAATTTTGTTGGTCCCGTCAGGGTCGAATTAACGCATCGACTGAATTGTATGAACATGCACGCAGGACAACGCAGTGCTTCTTTCTGCGACCGTGCCAGGGGTTTATCCAGAATAACGAAGTTATTGGTTGTATCTTTTTTATTTATTTATTTATTTCAAAATACCTTACGTGCCCCATGAGGAGCATTGAGTAAGGGGGGCATCACTGCAAGGCAGTTTTACACGTAAAGACCGAGACTCGAGGAGCACAAAAATGCGTACATGCGGTGGCATACAAAACGTCGGCTAAATTTCATCAGGCATATTGCTTGCACACATATCAAACATCGTGTAAGAAAATGTGTAGTTCAAAGTATGAAAGAGAAAAAAAGAATACTAACAATACGCAGATAAACAGAAACAACAGTTCTGGGTAGTGTACAAAATATCAAGTACACTTTACCAAGCACATTGTTTGCGCACATAATCAAACACCGTGTAAGAAAAAAGTGTAGCTTAAAGCATGAAAGAGAAAAAAAAAAATCAGCATGACGTTACATATAAATAGAGAGCATGGCATATAGAATGACACATTTTTGGATATAAACTGCAAGTTTAGGAGTTGCCTAAATTTATCTGTCTGTTTGCACGACAGTGCTGTCAGGGAGAGAATTCCACAAGCGGATGGCTCGTGGCAAAGCCAACAAGTTAAATGCATCCGTCCTTCCGTAGATACGAGTGAAGCTTTAATCATGATTCAGTCGTCTTCATATCCAACTTGCACATTCCAGCAGCAAAGACGATGACTTTATTTGATTAATATATTTATGGAGCAAGGACAACGATGCCACGTCCTGATGAATAATTAGTGCAGGAAGCGAAAGGTCAAGTTTGATTCAAGTTATACTTGACTGCCTATTGTAATTGTGGCAAATGAATCGACTAGCTCAGTTTTGGATGGCTTCTCACATGCAGATTAGGTACTTGTGATGAGGACACCTTGTCAGGGATGACCAAAGGGGGGGGGGGGGGGTAGGGAAGAGGTTTAAGGGTCTACTGCTCTTATTACCACATTATTTTATTTTATTAAGTCTGAATGCTTTTTTTAACGAATGCGCAAAAAATACAACGAAGGTGAAGAGAGAAAGGCAGGAACGAATGCTGTATAGAAGGCCAAAATGTGTGCCTCGTTCTGTGGGATTATAATTTCAATACTATATTGTAACGCACAGTTGAGTGAAGGTACTTTAATTAGCTAACGTTGGGCGAACTTGTACCCGACAATATTGAAACACCCATGGCATTTTGTCACCACGTTTGAAAATTGCAAGAACATAATAAGGGACAGCGTTTATAGTTTTCATTTGATTGCACACAGTTTATTCTTTTTTTCCCTATGCAGAACAAAGTGAAGCAAATTATTAATCTACAAGTTTTAGTAGAACAAAGTGCAGACGTTTTCAAAACTAAGTACAATTTAATTTTGCACGAGAAAAAAAAAGCAAAAAAATTGAGCACAACAGACACGTAGCAACCATGGTGATGCGTCGCAAAAACAGATGCCTGCTCATCATTCCTCGGAAATGCCGGACCCCCCCAATCCCCCCATATCCTGACATTTCGGCGTTCCCAACGTGGGGCAAGCTCTTGGAAAACGGGACGACGATCGGTTCGGTGCGAAGAAGGCTTTGTCCGGACCAGCGTTAGGCCTCACCCAAATGCTACCTAGATTGGGCATGTGCTTTCTTGAGGGCGAGTTAACGCTGCACCAGTATCGCCAAACTCGTGTAGACACTGAGATTTGCAGCGAGTTTTCTCCTAAGAGTACGCCCGAAGCGAGTGAGTGCAGCAGCTGACGCGGTGGTCGATTTTCTCTGCACATATGTAAATAGCCTCTTTTCTGTATCTTCGACTCTGGGAACCGGGCACCGGAAACGCTGGCTAGGACGTCAGCGGGGCGCAGTCCCAGGAGTCGGCTCGGAAGCTGCGGGTTGAGCAGTGAGCGGGGAACACTTAGCTAGGCCTGCATCTCCTCACGGCGGCTCGTTGGAACCTTTTATGGGTCTTTTGTGGCATTGGTATCCGTCATGGACGCGATTAGGCCTTAGGCTCTGCGGAGCTGCCGGTCGCACGTTCGAAGACGACCATGCCGTGACATTTAGCGGGTGCAACCGGATTCACTAGTTTTACTATACTCGCCCGAGCAGAGAAACCTCTTTCGAAACAGAAAGCTTATTTTGTTCAGATGAACTCAATATTTTGCGGGCGGAATAACGGAAAATTCGGGGGACCATAGAGCGCTTTGTTCATACGAGCATCACCCACTTTCACGCTGGATCGGACCGGAAAATTCGGTCGAAGCGAATAACTTCATTCAAAAGAACTGGATTGTTTTTTTTTCTCTCGCTGCCGCATAAAGCTATGCGGTAGACGGGTGGTTCAGCATCGTGTCAGATGGCCGACGCTGCGGCGGCCTCTACTGCCTTAATTGTAAGTGTTTCTGGAGTGCATTTGAGCGATTTTGCAGAACGAGTGAAGCCGCCTGGACTTGCTATTGCTGCCATGGTCCACGTCCCTGCCTGCTGTCTCGGCCCCTCCCTGTTCGCGGCCCGATGCAGCAGCACATGGCAGCCACAATGAGGGAGGCCCATCATCATACACTCCCACGAGGATGCGTCGGTGCGAGGTTCATCGTGCCGGCGCGCGTGCCGCTTCGAGAAAGTCCTGACCCGTGGTGGACATTGGACATGTTCCCGGGTGGACATTGCGGCGCACATCTTGATCGAGGGCAAGCCATCTTCAGCAACCGTCATCGTCAACCACTGTGACGGCTGCCACATGTGGGCGGCCGCCACACAGGACTGTGCTGCCTATCAACGTGGATTCGGACATTTTCTGCTGGAGTTTACCATCGCATCTTCCCGGATATTTTGTCGATTCCATAGTTCCAGCGATTTCTCCGCCGTACGGCAATATTTAAGGGTGGAGGGATGTGGGAATTCTCGGGTCCCATAACCGCCGCACGGGCAGCGAACGTCGCGTCAGGCGCATGCGTGCCAGGGAGAGTTGGGAGAGGGGAAACTTTCCTTCCGCGTGCGGTGCACGGGAATCGCAAGCGCTATCAGCGCCACCGGGTGGGTCACGTGAGATCCCGCTGATATCGCCCGAGTGTCTTTGGTCCCCAGCAAGCGGCGATGGCGGAAGTCGCCGCCGCCGCTACCGTATTCCCGCACGTGGATATAGTCAACCCTGTTCTTGCCGCGGCAATCGCCGCGGCCGCCCATATTTCCCCAATAGGTAAGTCGGAAGCCCTTATTTACCTAGTATGTTATTCTCTTCGAGGGAACCCTCAGCGATGTCAACTATAGCTAGCTGGCCCGCTCGAAGTGTTAGTTGCTGTCGTAATAAATGCTTTCCGAGTGTACACGTGGTTGTCGTCTATTGTTTCCTCGAGCTTGTACCGGACCGCGGTTGATGTGCAGGCATGCACCAACCACGGGGCTCGGTGTGTCGAGGCAGAGGGCCGTTGGCATTCCCCCTTTTCCCGACAAGTGTCAAAAGCCTTGTTGAAATCGAGGAAAATACAATCCATTTGGCTACTAGAATTTAACGTTGCAGCGAAGTCATGTGTAAATTCTATTAGTTGCATGTCGCAGGAAAATCCTTATCTAAAACCATGCTGTGTAGGTCAGAAAAAATTGTTAGCCTGAAGTTGGTTTATTAAATTTGTATGAATGATATGCTCAAGGGTTTTACAAGGCACACACGTTAAAGAACTAGGCCTATAATTACAAGTGCTCGCTTGCTTTGTCCCCATTCTTGTAGATGGGAATTACATTTGCTCGTTTCCAGTCATCAGGTAATGCTCCTTGCGACAAATTTTCTGAACACAGCTGTAAGAAACGGGGTAATAGAACCAGCACTGTTTTTGAGAATGAAGTTGGAAACCTGATCTGGACCCGACGCTGAGGTTGCAGTAAGCTTCTTTAAAAGGCATGCGACACCCTGTTCAGAAACCTCTAACTTGACCATTTCTGATAATGCTCCTATATTATATGTTCCAATTTGAACAGCTGACAATACTGAAAACACCGTTTGAAAATACCGGTTAAAACAATCAGCTTTGGTTGCATTATCGGACAAGTATTTATTACCATCAATTATATCCTTTATAGCGCCATCAGTTTTAACTTATTTCTAGACAAGTTTAAGGTTGCATGCTTTTCACTTTATTAGTTAGGTCACTTAAACCTCTGCCTCGTGCAAATGTCTGGCCTTTCCAAGTTTTTTTTCATCTGTATATACGTTTAAACATCTGTCGTCTGGCAATATTTACGGTAGAGACAATCTCTTTTATTTATGAGGGTTCGAATTTCCTTGTTCAGCCAAGGCTTATCATCTCGGTGTTTGGCAGATATGACTCGTGATGGGACGAAAGGTTGAGTTCGCGATAACAGTTTTGTCTTCAGTATATTCCACATGGTATCCACAACAGAACACAAACATCACTCTGAAACTGGGAAATATAAGTGTCATTGCAATGGAGATTCCTCTTTCATGAAATAAAAACACTTTGCATCACACTGAAGCGTGTTGCTGTGCCACAGCACATTTAACGACTACAACGTCATGGTTCCCGGCACTGTATCAACAGAAGATGCAAGGCTTTGATCATGGCAAAAAACCAAGTTTGCTCTAGTGCTGCAGACCCTCGTAGGGGCTGTCACAAGCTGATATATAGCTAATGAACATTCGTCATTTCTTTGATAGCTCTATGCAGCAATGACTCAATGTCAACTACCGGTTTGAATGAGGTCCATGCCACATCTGGCAGGTTAAAATCACGTGCAACCATTACATAAGTTGTGCCGAGAGTTGACAAAATATTGCTTAAGGTGGTTACAATGTTACGTAGAACGAACCAACAGCCCCAGTGGAGCCGTAACTCAGAATTATTTTGCATCACACACGTCACTACCAGTATCGATGTGGACGCTAAACACTGTTATGGACCGTACGAAAGCACCGCCGCCGTGAGTCGTGTGGTCCTTTGGATATACTGTATAGGTCAACGCAAAAAATTCATGATCTGCGATGGTGTTATCGAGCCAAGATTCAGTGCCGAAAACTATATGTGCTTTAGTAATTTCTAATAACGAGACGAACTCTGTTTTCTTGCCTCGCACCGCAGCTCTCATTCATGCTACAGATTTGACAGTTGCTGTCGCTTGTCGGAAAAGATAAAATGAAGACATCGGTTTACACTACGCAGCGACTGTTTTGCATACAGAACAAACTGTAGCCAATGTGTCATCGGCAGTGGCTCGGGCCTGGGGGCCAGCACAGCAACATTGGCCTCCCAGCCATTGTGCCAACAGTTAATCTTGCCATTGTGCGGGTGTATATATGCTCTAGCACACAGAGCATCCAGCGTCGGGGAAACGGCGTAAAGGAAAACGGCATGCTGTGTGGTTCTACAATTGCCACGTAATCCAGTTGTTTATTTTAATTTAATCGTACCGCAGTGATGGCCTAGCTGTAGAGCATCCGCCTCGTATGCGGGAGGTACCGAGTTCAAATGCCGGTGCCGCCGGGAACCCACCGGTTTTTCTAATGGGTAGAGATGTCCCCTGGCCTGGTGCTCAGCTATCGTGGTGGTCCACATCTCTAAAGAGGGCCCAATAGAGATTTCAGCTCTTGTCTCTGGGCGCTTCTTGTCCAACCACAGACGGCCTTGTAGACGAGCATCTGCCGCGGCTATGGGAGGCAAGTGCTGTCGCCGGGTATCTACCGGTAAAATAGGCACAAGCGCGCTCCCGGCCTGGTGCTCGGCCATTATGGGACCTCAGCGCTTGGAAAGGGGTGTTTGACCTCAACCTGAAGGCGCCCCCACCTCAATATTGTGCTTGGGGCGCCACATGGGAAATGACCGCCATGGGAGCAGCCCAGACATCACTTTTTTTCCGTGCTCACGTTGGTTTCGACGGGAATTGAGGACGCAGGCTCCTTTCCCAAGCGAATCACCCCTGAAGAAAGCCGAACGCCAGGCGGGGGCACGCTTGTACCCATTTGAACCAGCGGGTCCCCGGCGGCGGTGGGAATCGAACCCATAGCCTCCCGCAGCCAAGGCGGGTGCTCTACCACTAAGCCACTATAGTTGTTTATTTTAATTTCGATGCCCTTATTGTTTCTGCGATCTCTTACGGGTTACACAGCGGTACGTGGCCAGTTTCGCAGTTTCACAATATACCTCAAACCTAATTTTGGATCGAACGAACCTTTGTCACTGGATTATCATGTCCGTTGTAACAAGTGTCAACTGTACATGTAAGCTTGTTTGCATCTCACACTACTGATGGTCACAATATGACTTGATTAAGCCTGCCTCACTTGTGTATATTTTACTGATGTATTTGTATATGTACCCAGGCCTCACGTAATTCCCCTTTTAATAGGAGTCTTCAGGGTAAAATGAGATAAAATGAAATGAACAACTTCAAATGACACATTCAACGCATTTGGCAGAATTGTGCGTTTTGAGCAGCGGTGTGGCTTGATTGAATTGCAGCCATCAAGTGAGCGTGTCAATTCTGCATGATCATATCAATTGCAAGACTATGTAATAGTGATGGTTTAAATTGTGTGCATGTCATTTATTGCTGTTCCTGTGCCACGTATCAGTGTGGGAAGCCACCAACAGGCCACCAAAGTTTTCCAGAGACCGCTTGCTGGTTCGTCGGAGGCATCACGCTTGCATTTCTTTCGTACAGACGTGATTGCAATTTTTTTTCACAGATATCAGCGTGCATGCTTATAAACGAAGGTAATTTTGTATCCTATGTGACTTTGTTGTAACAAGGTTAAACTATTAATCTCTAAAGGGAAAACAGCGCGAAAAAACACGACAAGAAGGGGGACAGCGCTGGTCTGTGTCCCTCTTCTTGTCGTGTTTTCCCTTTCGAGTATGTACCAACTAGCCCAAGCCTCTACGGTCTTGCTGTTATTCTCTCTCTTTCATTGACATTTTTGTTTGTATTCTCTTAGCTTTTCAAGAAAACTTTAGTTGTGAGTGAAGCACCCATCATTATGCATGTTGACTGTGCCCACTAAGTTCTTGTGCAACTGGCCCAACAATTTCAGGCTCACCTGCATGCAGAAGACGGGACACACAAAGAC
This sequence comes from Dermacentor silvarum, assembly GCF_013339745.2. Lineage (NCBI taxonomy): Eukaryota > Metazoa > Arthropoda > Arachnida > Ixodida > Ixodidae > Dermacentor > Dermacentor silvarum. Next base: position 172,691,628 of record NC_051161.1, on the reverse strand, counting down.
AAGAACAGCACTCACATAGATGTGCGCTTGCCAGAGGACTGGGTGCAGTCCAGGATATGTGACGACTGCTGAAGCAGCTCCTGCTTGGCCCTGAATTCAGGTGAGTGCAGGTACTGCTCCATGCTCTGTAACTGTGAGTCGGCAAACTGTGCCAGCCGCAGGTGGGCAGCCCACAAAGCATCTTCCGCACGCCCCGACAGAAGCTGCACGGCCTGCAAGATGGTCAGATGAGAGGGTCAAAGAATGGCATCAGAATCTGATGAAATAAAGGGTAGGCACAACAAATTAGGCGCACATTCCTGGTGCTGCAATCACATTAAAACAACAATTGTGCGGAATTAGGTCCCATCAGGTGGTCCAGGATTCCTCCAACACTGAATGTGTATGAGAGAATCACAAGAGATATTGGCACCACTGCCAAAGTTGCTCAAAGTAGGTAATTAATTTCCGAGTGATAACAGACTTTCATTACAGTGTTGGAGACCTTAAAAGAATCATGCTGTATTGATGACTGCTGCCTCCTGCATTTTTGTCGAAACACAGCGACATTTCTTGTTCTAGCACTTACTTCTTCCTTCTGTAATCTTCAGCTAGACGTTATGCAGTGGTTGCCTCCATTGTTGAACAATTCAGGGCAGGTTATGTCCAATGTGACTAAATTGCTTGTGCTAGAATTGCCTCTGATCTCCAGGAAGGACGCATTGGGCGGACACGAGCGCCTACAGCACGTCGCTGCGAGACCACAGGCGCAAGCTGGGACACGCCGCTAGAAAAGTCCCAGTGGCTATGCTACTTGCTCTCACGATAACCAATGGGCCAACGTGTGAGAGCTCGGGCAATCTCTTTCGGCTTGGGCCTCCGACCCCGAGCAAGCACTAGGCACTGCTCTTCAGCCTAAAGGGTCCCTGAAACGGTTCGGACAAATTTTGTAGACGCGTAGGGTGCAGCTACAGTAAAATATTCAAGTCACAATTTAACTGAAGCATCTCATATTAAGAGAGCTATGGACGATTCAAAGTTACCCTCCTCCCTAGCCATGCATTTCCTCCTCAACTCGCTCGCCGAGTGATCGGGACTAAGCTCCGCCTGTGCTGGCTCTATGTCATGTTGTGACGTACGTTGTCGTCTATTTCCGGTTGTCTTGGAGCCAGCGCGCAAAGGCTCGCCAACCTCTCCGCTAGCCGCCCGGCTGTCGATCCCCAGCGAGAGCGATCAAGCCGCGTGCATTGCGAGCGTTCTGTCGCAGCGCCGAGCATGTCCAGTATTCCGGTAACCACAGGCGAGCTGGGTGTTTTGACGGACAGCCAGAGGCGTAAACTAAAGCCTCTCTATACCGCTGTGAAGAAGGAGCTTCGTAGACGTACTTGAGCGGCCTGATCGGCATGCACGGTCCAGCCATCTGGTGGTGCAGAGCTTAACCAGCCAAAAACAGAGCTAATATTCCTGTAACTAAGCGTAACACATTTTAAACATGACAACGTGTTCAAGATTATGCTCCTGCCAAAAATTTGAGCCAGCAGCAAAGTAGAAAAAAAACTTGGTTACTGCTATATTAGCTGTGTGTTTGGTTGAGCTTTGTGCCGCCAGGTGGCTGCACCGTGCAAGCAGTTCATGTTCGAACCTCCAAACATCACGTAAAACGTGGTAAAGCTACAGTAAAGCGGCCAGTACACTTGTGCTTGCGTTTACTTGAACACCGGACACGCTAAACTCTATTGTGGCAAACCTTCGACGTGAAGCCACGGCGGCAAATGCGTAAATGCTGGCGCCGTTTGGATCAGTTTGGATACCGTAAGTCCGATGCACTGCAGCCACTCCGCTGGTCTGCTGCCTTGCAGCGGGGCACGATGTCGAAGGGGCGCACGATGTCGCAGCTTGACATGTCACCGATCGCTACGTTTGTAGCCCACAACGCAACAAGGGCGAACGGTGGTGTTCGCGAAAAGAAAGAACAAGACCAACACTGACTGCGCAGCTCTCGTCAACACGGAGCACGTTGTAACACAAGCAGACGACACTTGCTGTGGGCCAGAAGTGCTTTTTGTGTAGCGACACATGTCCTTGTGCATTCTCTTTCTGTTACTTTCTTTTTATAGAAACAAATCAACTAACATCTAAACTAATATGAGCAACATTTGTTCACCATAATGTTCGAAAAATTATCGATGACACACCCTGGGCAGCCAATCGGATAGCTGGCCCAGTGACGTATTCTGGGCAAATCACGTCATCTGGGCACAAAAATCAGGCGCTTGGTGTGCTGCAATCGGTAGCCATGTACATTTTTAAAACCCTATAATAAATTACACGCTTTACGTGGAGCGCTTGGCTGCGTCAATTAATGATCAGAAAGACCTACTTTAACGACTCGGTACGTTTGTACAAAATCGTCAAAATCATTTCAGGGTCCCTTTAACGACCGGAAAGAATGAACACAAAGTACGCACTCACCGCACGGGCAAAGGCAGCGTGCGCGAGCTCAGCACGTTGTGCGAGCTATAAACTAAGATGTCAGCGGACAAAAGGAAAGCATGTACGTACCCAGTGCTGTCCCGGAGGTAAGAGACCCGCGCTCAGTCCGGAGCAGCCGACGGCGGCTATCCCGACGACACAAGCGCCCCCAGCGCAAACCACTGCGAGTGGTACAGGGAGTGTACATCGCAAACTGCCACTGAAACCGGTTGCGAGTGGTACAGGGAAAGGCGTAGAGACGGCAGAACAGGTGAAGTCCGCGCAATGGCACCGGCGCATACCTCGATCCCCACAAGGGGCAGTGTATTAGAATCTCCGAAGGGCTGCACAAATCAGCGCCTCTTCCTCTCCACAATCACGTCCTCGCTCTCTCTCTGGCACGAAAGGCACATACAAATCTGGGCGCCACTTGTGCTTTGGGTGTTTTTCCAGCTGAATGGACCTTTTCAAAAAAAGATAAGGCCACATTAAGTTTCTCCACCAACACCAGCACTTGTCATTCCCCTAGACAAGCTGCGCACGTTCAACCCATCCACTCCACAGCTGCACTGCATTGTGGTTGTATTGCACATGGCAATTTCTTTCTTCACTGAGCTGTGCTCACGGTGTAAGATATATACTCTTTAGGTGGGGACACTTCTCGGCTTGCTTGCGAGACTTGATTGACCAGATAAAGTAGCAACAGTGCACGCCGATCAGCCTGGTGACGGTAGTGGATACTGTCATGAGTGAGTAGACAGCGTCAACGCACTGCGTAGGAGCGTCTGCTCCAATTAAACACCATCGAGTCGCCGACAAAGACGACGATGTTGGCGGGCGGTGGCACGAGCGACCAGACGAGGGAGAAAGAGAATCGACCAATCAGGGGTCGACACGAAACCACAGGCTGTGGTACGAGGAACGAGGAAGAAGAAGAAGAGACTGGGACGCTCGAAGAGAGATCGCTCGGAGACGGGGTGCAAGGATCGCTGGTGTCGAGGTCGGTGTCGTCGGGGTCCAGACCCGAACCCGAGAGCCTCAACAGAACCAGCATGGCCCCGGTTGTCCATGGAGGGATCCACCGAGCGTAAGGCCCGGTTATTCCTGCGGAAGCTGCTGCTGCCGGCGTTCGTGTTCCTGCTGGCGTTCCTGTTCCTGTTGCTGTTCCTGCTGGCGTGCCTGTTCCGGTTGGCGTTCCTGTTGCTGATCCTGAGCTGCCGTGCGGAGAGCAGAGGTCACCTGGGGGTGACCAGAGGCCTGGAACGACGCTGACGAGAGGCGCCAGGGCGAAGCCGCGAACCAGGGAACCGGTACGGGCGCCGCTCAGCTACAGCGGTCGGACTTGGTCGGTCTTCGACTCCGACAACCTTGGACTCGGACGTCCGGGTTGGCTCTACTGTGCGTCCGCGTCCCTCGCATGCCACTGCCCGCCACGTCACTACTGCCGTCAACGCAAGTGCTAGTGCACGCCGTCAACGCAAGTGCCCGAGTAACTAAGACTCGATGATTTTTGTTTCTTTGTTTTGATTGAGACTCTTCTCGCGTGGACTAACGGGGTTAATTGTATTTTGGTTTTTTATGTACTTTTTGTGTTCTGTTTAGTGTTCTTTTCTTTTCCTCCCTTTCCTTGCTTTGAATATTAAGTTTGTTTTGAAAAAGAAAATGGCTTTGTCTTTCCTGAACGGAGGCTCTGCCTCAGTGTAACAATTCACTCCCGAAGAACCTGACATCACAGATACCTATGGGCGGTACGATGCAACTTCAAGACAGAAAAGCTTTTTATTGGTTGAATCTCCCGTTGGCATACCTGCGAACCTAGCAACACGAATATTCGGGAGACCACCGCACGAGAGGGGGAGGTCAAACTTTTGACCCCCCCCCACCCCCCCCCCAAGAAAAATGTTGCCGCCGTGCGAAACGGAGCACGTGGTACATAGTCCATACTTGTCACGAATACGCGAAGTGGCAAAGCACAGAAACTCAGTCGTGTATGATCTCAAAAATACTTGCAAGTACTTATTCTTGGCTTTGGAAAGTGCCATCGATCATTCCAACAAAACTCGAGGAAACAAAAAGTAGTTCGGCATTCACACTTCACTCGACAACCCAACAAAGCCAACTGAAGCCTAGCGCACTCACGGTCATATAACGACTAGACATAAGACAGCTTTTGCCGGGAGCTCCATTCATTATGACTGGCGACACGCTCGAACTGGTCCAGCCAATCTTGGACATCTTCAATGGCGTCACCATGGAAACTTTGTGGGACCATAGGATGCTGTAGCGTCACCTGTGATGGAGTTGCAGTGGCCATGGCGGTAGTACTTAGACGCGGTCCGGCAGGATCCTGCAAGGGGTTGAACTCGGGCGTCAGGCCTAGCAGGCGGCGGCTGTACCGGTGAACAACAGTTTCGACGAGCGAAGGCGATTCCGCGTTCTATGGATGGCTCCGCGAAGGGGTGCTAAGCATGAGGCAATCCTACCCAGCACCTCCACCAGTGTCACGACCTCGCAGGAGACGTGGAAGCCAGCGTACAGCACGTATACAAGCACTTTATATGAGCAGCAAACGCGACGTTGTTGTCGTTACTGTTTTTCTACCCGCGCGCTTCTTCAGCGTCGTTTCCATGGCCGGGCACATACCCGCGGCGACGATATAGCATGTGGCAATATCTCCGCAATCAGCACCATTCATCGTAGTGGAGGAAACGGACGCGCCTTTACCCACCTTCAAAGTGGATGAAGGCTTTGGTGTAGAAACAGTTGGTGTTGACCTTCAGAGAAGTCAATGTGCAGAACTTCACAGGCTCCTGGCTACTTACGACTACGTTTTTTCCGAAGTGCCCAGAAAGACAAACTTGTAGGAGTCTCGCCTTCAGTTTAGAACATCTGAACCCGTCAACACTCTGCAATATCCATTACCCTTCACAATGAAGGAAGGTGTCGGGAAGGAAGTTCATGACATGCTGTAGCTCGGGCTCCAACTCGCAACTCACTCTCGGTTCTTGTAAAGAAACACAATAAGAGTTACCGGGCTAGTATTGATTTCCGTCACATCAATGATGTTCTGGTATTCGACGCAGAAGCTATACCAAGGACGGATGTGATTTTCACTGAAATCGGTATGAAAAGGTTCCTTTTCAAATGCGACCGCACTAAAGGATACTGGCAGGTCCCACTCGACGAAGGCTCATAGACACTATTATTTTCTCTACATGGCGTTCGGGATCAAGGCTGCATCCACTGCATTTACTCGATTAACGAGAACTCTCCTCCAGGGCCAGATGACAATAACTTTCGGTGCTTTCAGTACTTGTGAGAGGTCAAGCAACGCTCTGCGCTGGGCTGAGCTTCGAAAGCGGCTCCTCACGAAAGTGAAAAGCGCCAAAAGGAATTGGCACCGGGAAAAGGCATCGCTACAAAATACCGGCCCAGGGTGTCCGAAATGTAGTTCACTACATCAATGACGTTCTCATCGCTACAATGACCTGGGTGGACCATGTAGAAACCCTGCACCGCGTGTTGCATAGGATCCAAGAAGTCAGATTGACAATCAAGCCTCAGAAGTGCGAGACTACTTTGATCCAGCAATCCGCGACCCGTCCCTGAAGTCCACTGTTGCCTTGGCGATAACTTCTCCGCTTGCTTCATCGCCTCGCCCGCCGTCAGCCAACGGTGAACTGGTTTAGCTCTGACTATACCACATGCTGCCTCTCGCAATGTGCTATGCTACTGCTTTGTTTGCTTGTTTTAGAATATGTGTTTCATTGTCTCTTGCTTAGATTTCATTAAGTTCTTCAATCCTGTGTGCATTAAATGTATTGGGTGTTTTCCTGGGACGAAGGGCTGCATCCTTGTTTGGTACTCTGAGTTTCTGCCTCAGGGACCAGTCTGAAACCGTTACGAGAAGCTGCTTCACAGATGGCAACAGAGTTATTCACAGCCACCACCTTTGTGACATATCACGCACTCGTTCCCGATGCCATTCATAGATGCACATCAGTCTCTTTTTATAGCTTCCAGCAACCTGTCGCAAGATGAGCACTGGATTACACGGCGGCCGTGAAAGTGTCATAACCCGGTTGCATGCATTTCCACATATGGCAGATGCACAAAACGGGGCAGCGAGCGTAGCACGAACTTGCCATGACCGTCCAGATTTCAAAATATTGCCATGAGACAGTGAAGGGGCTGCTACTGTAGGTTGGACGAAGACAACGGCGACGAAGTAGCCAGAGGCGCGCGACCGCCTTGCATCCGTCGCTGCTGCTTGCCCAAGCCTTGTATATAGCAATACTCCCTAAATAAACATTATCCCCGTAACATGTTTTGGTGGAGGTGTTGGGTAAACCTGTCAACGTTCCGGCTCCGTCAACCAAGCACGGAACTTCGAAGCAGTCGCCGTCTTGGTTGCTCTGCGATGACCAGTAAAGTGCCGACGGTGCAGCAGCCACCGGCTCCTGTGATTCTTTTGCACCCACAAGACCCGAGAACCTTTCCTGGCACAGATGGTTTGGATGTCGAAGACTGGATTGACATGTACTAATGCATCAGCAACTGCAACAGGTGGGACCCCACGGTTATGTTAGCCAACGGGATACTCTATCTGAAAGGAACGGCACGCGTGTGGTACCGGACGCATGAAGAAGATCTTACAAGTAGGGACTCTTGCAAGGCGAAGCTGTGCGAGTTGTTCGGCAGATCATTTGGCCAACAGCAGGCCGCTAAAAAGGAGTTGGGATATCGTATCCAGATGACCACTGAATCGTACATTTCGTATATACAGGACGTACTGGGCCTTTGTCGAAAAGTTGATGCAAAAATGGCCGAAGATGACAAGATATCGCATGTTTTGAAAGGAATAGCATCCGACGCGTTTAATCTACAGGTGTGTAAGGACTGTACGACGGTTGACGCCATAGTTAAGGAATGCCAGCGCTTTGAACAAGCGAAGAGTCGCCGCATCCCCCGCCAGTTCCTTCGGCTACCTAAAACCGCCGCCACATCATCATGCGAAGACCCACCGACACCTGTACAGGCTACAGCGTCAGAAGATGTAACGCGTATTGTCCAACACGAACTCAAAGCTCTAGCTCCTATGGCCGTTCTTCCAGACGTTCAGTCAGCCAACCTGCCAACTGTGTCACTCATACTCATACAAGCAGTCGTCCGCCAGGAGTTCGCGAACATAGGATTATCATCGGCCGTCTATTCCATCCGTACATCTGAACGTACCCCTGCAAATGTCACCCAGAACCAGGTCTACCCTTCACGCTGCAGAAACCCGGCTGACTGGAGGACGGCAGACGACCGACCCATATGTTTCAACTGCTCTCGTGTTGGACACATTGCCCGTCACTGCCGCAGTAGCTGGTCATCACCTTCAAACTGGAGCACTGGATCTTGGCGTCGTCCTGGAGGCAACATTGGATGGTTTTCCCCTCGTTCTGATCCACATGCTTCCGATGCTTCCGATGCCACCGTTCCACACTCCCAGTTTAGCCGCTCACCGTCCCCACAAGAGCGTCGATCTCGATCGCCACGACCATATTGGTCATCGTACCCTGCACGGCCTGACACCTACGCTTCGAAAAACTAAGCCGTGCAGCTCCCGGAGGTGACGCTGCATCAGTGACCCGACATACAAATCCTCTGTTGACTGTACCTACGCGCCGAAACCTTCTGGACATTCAAGTGGACGACGTCACCGTTACGGCCCTCATAGACACCGGAGTGCAGATTTCAATAATGAGCGCTGCTCTCCGTACTCAGCTCCGCAAAGTGATTACGCCCGCAATTCAGAGCACAGTACGGGTCGCTGATGGCAGCTCGTCTACCGTCCTTGGTATGTGCACCGCCCGAGTGTGCATTGCTGGCCATCAGACCATTGGTTTGTTTGCTGTGCTTGCGCAGTGTCCCCACGACGTGATCCTCAGCCTAGACTTTCTCTCGACGCACTCAGGCCTTATCGACTGCTCCACAGGTGTCCTTCAACTGAAACTCCCTTTTGACGCCCACGTACTATCGGACACTCCCAGCCGCTTATGTTCTGTCGAGTTCCTCCACCTGCCACCGCAAGCCTCCACGTACGTCCCATTAAGTCCCTCTCCTCCTGTGTGTGATGGTGAATACGTTGTTTCCCCGATTCTCCACATGGACCTGATGCACTCTGTCGTTCTCTCGCACACTGTGGTTACCGTACGCGACAACAAAACCTGCCTGCCACTTTTCAACTTTGGTCTTTCTACCCACATGCTTCCTGCTGGTATCGCGCTTGCCACCGTGTCATCATTGCAGGATTGCGCAATTTCTGTGTTAGCCGTCAACGGCCCTCGAACTGTTTTCGGCTCTCTCACGGCCACCTCGTCGCTATGTGCCAATTTCTAGAAAATGATATCAGCCGACCTCCCGCATACGCAAGCAGAGGATCTTCGCCGGGACTTGCTGTCGTATTCCGATATCTTTGATCTCGAAAATCGCCCTTCAGGCCAGACAACAGTTGTTCAGTACTCCATCCACACCGGTGATGCTCAACCGGTTCACCGGCGCCCTTATCGCGTTTCCGCTGCGGAACGTGCCATAATCCAAAAGGAAGTCAATAAAATGCTGGCCAAGAACATCATCGAACCGTCCTCGAGTCCTTGGGCCACTCCTGTTGTGCTGGTCAAGAAAAAGGACAACACCTGGCGATTTTGTGTTGATTATCGACACCTCAACAAGATCACGAAAAAGGACGTCTATCGCTTGCCCTGTATCGATGACGCACTCGACTGTCTTCATGGCGCCCAATATTTCTCGTCTATTGACCTTCACTCAGGTTATTGGCAGATTGCTGTTGACCCACTGGACCGCGAAAAAACCGCATTCGTAACTCCCGATGGCCTCTATCACTTTAAAGTGATGCCTTTCGGCCTTTGCAATGCGCCGGCCACATTCGAGCGCATGATGGATTCGCTTCTTCGTGGCTTGAAATGGTCAACCTGCTTGTGCTACTGTCATGAGTCACCGGCAAGACGTATGATAACGCGAAAAAAGACAAAGACGCTGGCCGAAGAAACAGCCAAGGCACTCACAGGCGAGAAGCACGTGAAGCGCGAGAAAAAAAACAAACACAAGAAATGAAGAAAAAGGGGACGCAGGCGATGATGAGCTGGCATTGCTGACGTGGTCGACAAGCAGTTGCATTTCCAGCTGTGCTCTGGAGACGGGAGGCAGTAGCTTCAGGGACCATGGACCGAAGAGGGGACGTTCGCTAGCGACAACTCCAGCTCCTGAGCCCCGACTGTGTCACCGTGGCTGTGTTCTGCGGCCCCGGTAAAGCCCCAAGCTGCCGCAACCAGTTGCTGCCCTTTGCCACGAAGGCAATCGCCAATGCCACGTCAGTGGCACAACGGCCGACTGGCCCAGACCGCGTCCTGTGCCACGCGGGTCTCTGCGGAAGACCACAACCTCATCGCTCTCGACAGAGGTCGACGCCCACGCTGCGTCGGAACCACGTAGGCGAACGTCCTTTGTCACGCTGGGCCGGAGTCCGACAGCATGACTGGCGACGGTCAGAACGTTCGTTTGTTCGTGACATCGCGTTGGTTAGTCAAGCGGAGGAACAATATGTAGTTGAGGGCTTGTTTGTTTTTATATGTCTAGCTAGTTTTTGGAGTGTTTGTGTATGTATAGTGTTTATAGTGTGTCAGGGTAGTTTGCTGTTTGTTTTTCTTTAATATCATTTTTTTTCTGTTTGAGATAAACGTTCTTTTACGTATTTGCTTTCTGTATCCATTCGTTTCTGGAGCGCTGAAATTCGTGACAACTACCTTGATGATGTCATTGTTTTTTCGCCAACATTTGACAGCCATCTTCAGCGCCTCTCCGCCATTCTCGAGGTATTCCGCAATGCCAGTCTCCAACTCAATGCCTCAAAATGCCGCTTCGGTCGCCGTGAAATAACCGTACTTGGCCATCTTGTCAACACGACAGGTGTCCAGCCCGATCCTGCAAAAGTTCGCGCCGTGAAGAATTTTCCTGTACCTTGTTCGGCTAAAGACGTACGCAGTTTTATAGGATGGTGCTCCTATTTCTGAGGTTTTATTCGTAATTTCGCCGACATTGCGCGCCCCCTTACTGCACTCCTCAAAAAAGATGTTGCTTTTACATGGGGCTCACCCCAAGCTGCTGCCTTTTCGGCGCTTATTGCCCTCACGACTTCCCCTATTTTAGCGCATTTTGATCCGACTGCACCGACGGAACTTCGCACAGATGCCAGGGGCCATGGAATCGGTACCGTCCTCGCTCAGCGTCAGAGCGGCTATGACTGTGTTATTACGTACGCTAACCGCCTCCTGTCCGCACCGGAGAAGAATTACTCCATCACGGAACGAGAGTGTCTTGCTCCTGTCTGGGCCGTCACCAAATTTCGTCCCTACCTGTTTGGCCGCACCTTTACCGTTGCAACTGATCATCATGCCCTCTGTTGGCTTTCTTCACTCAAAGACCCTACAAGCCGCCTAGGTCGTTGGGCTCTGTGCCTCCAAGAATACTCGTTTTCAGTGGTGCACAAGTCCGGTCAGCTTCATCAAGATGCCGACTGTCTCTCACGGCATCCCGTGGATTCCCCTGACGTCACCGAGCAAGACACCGACGCCTGCGTCTTGTCTATCTCGGACCTCGTTAATATACGGGACGAACAACGCCGCGACTCGGCTTTACGGTCTATCATCGACCGTCTCAACTCCGCCACACCCAACCCTTCACTCCACTTGTTCTTCCTTCAGGACGGCACCTTATACCGCCATAATACGCATCCTGAGGGCCCTGAACGCCTCCTTGTCGTGCCTGCCCATCTGCAGTCAGATGTCTTTCGCCAGCTTCACGATGCGCCCACTGCTGGTCACCTTGGTGTCAACCGCACTTATGATCGCGTCAGGCGCCGTTTCTTCTGGCCTGGTCTCTATCGCTCCGTCCAACGATAAGTCGCTAGCTGCGACAAATGCCAGCACCGCAAGAGGCCAGCTATGTTACCTGCCGGTCCGCTTCATCCTATAAACATTCCCGCCGAACCGTTCTTTCGTGTTGGGCTCGATCTTCTTCGCCCCTTTCCAACCTCAACATCAGGAAACAAGTGGGTCGCCGTCGCAGACGCGATACGCCATTGCGCGTGCCCTCCCAACCAGCTGCGCTACGGATATCGCTGACTCTCTCCTTCATGACATCATCCTGCATCATGGTGCTCCTTGACAGCTTCTGACCGATCAAGGCCAATACTTTTTGTCTCGCGTCACTGATGACATCCTTCAATCCTGCTCTACCCACCACAAGCTCATAACTGCTTATCACCCGCAAACGAATGGACTCACAGAGCGCCTGAACCGAACTCTGACAGATATGCTTTCAATGTACGTCTCCGCCGATCACCGCGATTGGGACGCTACTTTGCCGTACGTTACTTTCGCCTACAACTCGTCCCGACATGACACCACTGGCTACTCCCCGTTTTATCTCCTGTATGGACGCGAACCTTCTCTGCCTCGCGATACTTTACTTCCTGTCAGCTCAACCACCATGTACGTTCATGACGCCATAGCGCGCGCCGACACAGCTCGCCAGATCGCTCATGAACGGCTCACAGTGTCTCAGGCTTCCCAAAAAAGCCCTAAATGATAGTAGCCACAGAGACGTTTCTTACTCCCCAGGCGCCCTCGTGCTACTGTGGTCTCCGTCCCGCCGCATCGGTCTCTCCGAAAAGCTATTGTCCCGCTACGATGGTCCTTACAAGGTGCTACGTCAAGTCACCAACATTACGCATGAGATCGAGCCAGTCACCGCGCCAGCGCCGTCTATGCCCCCGCCCTCTGCTATCGTGCACGTTGCGAGACTGAAGCCGTACGTAACTGGACCCTCTGGTCCGTCGTAGCAAGCACCGGGTCGGCGCTCTCGCCCCGGAGGGGGGGAGGGGGTAGTGCCACAAGACAGTGAAGGGGCTGCTACTGTCGGTCGGACGAAGACAATGCCGACGAAGTAGCCAGAGGCGCGCGACAGCCTTGCATCCGTTGCCGCTGCTTGCCCAAGCATTGTATATAGCAATACTCCCTAAATAAACGTTATCCCCGTAAAAATATTTTATGGGTGGCAAATCATGTCCAATGTGACAATGATAACAGCGCAAACTGTGCTTACCGTATCAAGTCACATCATATGCGATCGTCTGACATGCAGAATGGCATTACCACCCTACCCACGAAACACAAAATGCCTTAAAAACGCCTTGAAATGGCTACAAATGGCTATAGACATCTTGGTCTACGAGAAGACAAGAAATAGAATTTCTTCTAAACATAGCCTAAGCGCTTGAAATATACTAGTATATCTTCTATCTGCGGTCACAATCAGTACTAGTGTTACCAGAGTCAATTTTGCCAAACGCATTCAGAATGTCGAACTCAAGAACTTTTTTAGATGTTTTTGTCCAAAAGCATAAAATGTCATACAGAATGTTGTTTACGGTTACCGTCGGCGTTAACGAACAAAAGACGCCACAGCTAAACGAACTCATAAGAAGCAACATAACAAGCTGGCTGCATTGTTGAATAATTTCACACTAGAACATCAACAATCAAAGGTGTATTATCGTTTTCAACCCAGCACGCACAAATGACGCCTGAAAACCATTAATCCATGCTTGTGCAGCATGCAGGGGCTGACAGCAGAAAAATATCCCGGCGTCATCTACAAAATTACCTGCCAGGACTGCCAGGCGTGCTACGTAGGCGAGACGGGAAACTTTAATAGAAGGCTACACCAGCACCGCAATGATGTAGCCAAAGGTTTCCAGCGCCCTGGCAGAGCATCACGAGAAGACTGGGGACAGTATTAACTGGCATTCGGCTTCCATCATCGAAAGACAGAAGAAATTATCATCCCGATTGCTTCTTGAATCATTCTGCATACAATTTACTACTAGCACGGGGACCCCTACCTGAGTTGTACGCAAGCGCATTACGTCTTCCGACGCATATACCATCATGCATTCGTTCATTGTGAACAAGGCACTGGGCGTCGATCTGTTGTTTTGTGTTCTTCAGTTGGCGAGTGTTCAGCCATGTTCTTTCCTCGCCAGACGAGCTTTTGTCAAACCCTAGAGCTCATTTTCTTTAAAGCAATGCAAACAGGGCGTCAATGCGAGTTTCTTGCTCCCTGTGCCAGTTGCACGCGTCGGTGCATTGTTTTTGCTTTAAGACATACAAAAATCTTTTGCCAGGCAGTTGATATAGATGCATCCCGAGCCTTTCCCAGCTATCGTTGACGGAATGTGGGCAAAATTTGGTCGTACAAGCGAGCAGCGCAGGAAACCGACCTAGAGAGGCATAAGGCACAGCGTTGTGTGTGTTTCTGAGCAACCAACAAATCTGACTGGAAACGCTGCTCAAGATTTGGCCGAAGCCATTGCTAGGGATGACATATACATTTTGAATGCCGAGGCTTATTATAACTTACCAAGTCTCTTTTTGATCACAGAGAGTAGGCCCAACAAATGTGTTCCCAAAGTAAAGTGATTCAAAGGTCTAAAATTTGAATACAAGTATCTTAGGATATTCGTATGTGAACTTCAAAACCCAACATATACTAAATGACCTGATTTGATTGTCTACCTGAGCAGGAATTTTATTTCCCTTCAAATTTCCCATCTACGTGCCTAAAGATGGCTTTGGTACCATTACCCAATACCTTTTCAGGTTTGCAATCAACAAAACTAAGAAAACTTTCAAACTTTCAAATATTACTTAATACTGGTGGTACACACGATCCAATACTGATGCTAAACTTTTGAGTGAGAACACTTCCATACATACAGTACGATGGTTGACGACAAGCAAAAGGAGAGTATTTCTAAAAACGCATTAACAGAAATGCTAAAATGAATTGTAATTTATTACTATCCTTCATAATACCAACGTCTACATCAACAGCCCATGAGATAACAAATAACTCAATGTCAATACTTATGGAAGAGCAGTTGCATGGTTTTTCATTTTGTAGGCAGTCTACTAACGGTTGCGAGGTAGAAATTAAGTTGGGATCTTTGATTTTCAATGCCTGCAAATGTTGGAATACTTGAACCGGCAGGACTTGCGTTCAGAGGCAATCATCATCAAGGCATGTCACACGTGTGTTTACACCACAAAGAAAGCTGTCAGGGCTTTCCTTACTGTGGCCACAGTAAAGAAAGAAGGTTCTTAGCTATGATTTTTATTGCGAAACTGCGGTAAATGCAGCCATAGCTAAACATTTTCCAGGAGATGTGCCCAAGCACGTGAAAGAGCTGGCTATGTTTTTATTGCGACGCCACAATTTGGAGCGCCTCCTCCCAGCCGCAATAAAGCAAGGCCTTTCTTTTCAGTGAAAGCACACAAGCCTGACACATCGACAAGACTGCCCTTATTTCACAAGAGTCTTACAACAGCGCACTTTCAATCTGATGCCATTGTCTCGCACTGCAACTTGTTCAGTTTATTCGTCTCCCAGGTAGTCAAGGACTGGAGCAGCCTTTACCGTGCTAAGCTGTGCAATACCAAATAGTACATTTTGAATATCTGCGTCGCATTATCATTTCGATCAGTCCTGTCGACCTGGATGCACCTTGTACCGACAGAGATGGCCGATGCGGCGCCATTTTTTGTGTGCATTTGGCCGACGTCAGGGAGCGCTCGAAGCAACAGAGTCCACTACCGTATCAGCCGGTGCAGCCTGGCCGTGGCACGCTCGGCCTCCCTTTTGCACCGAAAATAACACGAAACGCTCGCTTGGGCGGCATCGAGGGTGTGCATGTGGCATGTCACCCACAACAAATATACCGAATATTCAAAAAATGGAATCATACATACACGTTCGAGCATTTAAACTCTCCTTTCCTCGAAGGGTTCTTTGAAGCAGGCTCACCTTGTCCAAGTACTCCCTGGCAATTGTGTCCGAGCTCTCCAAGTGAGACTCGGCCAAACATTCTCCGTACAGCTGCAGCACCTCGGCATATGCCCTCGTGACGCCGCCAGTCTCCTGTGCATTGCACATCTGGCATCATGAACAAAACAGTAAACAAACTGAAAATGTACATTTTTGCATCGTGCTTATAATGTTTCACTTATGAATCCTTCAAATCTCCAAATATTTTACCACACTTTCCAAGGTCTCTGCGAACTCATGACATAAACCTCACAAGTGAAAGAACTACACTTACGTGAGGCACTTACTCATGCTCGTAAGGTGTGGCACACTACTAGCAGTGCTGATAACGAGAAGAAAGGGAACCGAGGGGCCCGATTGTAATTATCATACCATAAGAAGCCAACAAACAATGACACCAAGGACAACATAGGGGAAATTACTTGTACTTACTAATTGAATTAAAGAAATGATAAATTAATGGAAATGAAAACGGATTAAAAAAACAACTGTTTGCAGGTGGGGAACGAACCCACGTCCTCGCATTACGCATGCGATGCTCTCACCATTGAGCTACCGCGGAGCTGTTTTCCCATCCACTTTCTGGGGTATTTATGTTTTAGAACTAGAATTAACTCTGGGAGTGTTAGCCAGCGCCACCACTCACAAAGCCAGGGGCGGATGTGGAACATCCGCCCCTAGGTTCGTTCCCTACCTGCGGACAGTTGCTTTTTCATCCGTTTTCATTTCCATTAAATTATCATTTCTTCAATTCAATTAGTAATGTAGTGAAGAAGAAGAACAGGGAGCAACCAGTAGTGGGGCGCTCTCATAGATGTAGGGCGTGAGCGCAGATCATGAGCTCTTGGCGCCGAGACCGTTGCTCTCTTGCGACTGTACTGGTTTTTCGCCTGCCGCTTGCCGTCAGTAAATCTCCTTATCAAAGTGGTGGAGGCGCTGGGTACCCTATTCAAACCTGGAACTTCGAAGCTAGACGTTGCCTACCACTGCTCCGACAATGCCTGATGACGCCACCCAGCAAGACGCGTCCCAAGCTCCATCGGTCATCGTGTCAAGCGCGCTGCGTCAGCACGATCCCGCTTTCTTTAGCGGCCCCGATGACCATGACGTAGAAGATTGGCTAACGTCAGTTTGAAAGGGTGAGCGCGCACAACAAGTGGGAAGACGCTACAAAACTACGCAGCGTCCTGTTCTACCTAACACACGTCGCAAACCTCTGGTTTCGTAACCATGAGTCAGACTTCGCCAATTGGACGGCTTTCAAGACGAGCTTCGCGGAAGTGTTCGGTCACCCCGCAGTGCGCAAGCTTCGCGCTGAACAGCGTCTACGCGGACGTGCGCAGCAGCAGGGCGAGAACTTCACGAGCTATATTGAAGACGTCATTGACTTGTGCAAGCGCGTGAATCCTTCTATGATTGAGCAAGACAGGATAAAGCACATCATGAAAGACATAGACGACGACGCCTTTCAGATGTTGCTGGCCAAGGACCCACGCACCGTGTCTGAACTCGTGACCTTGTGCCAGAGCTTCGACGAACTACGTAAGCAGCGCGTCCTAGCTCGGCGGCAGATGTCAACAGACGATTCCCTCCCTGCGTTGTGGGGGTCTTCCCCAACCTGTAGCGCGTGTAATCGCAGCTACGTAGGGTTCGGGCGAATAAGGCAACAAGCGAGTCAACTCAACAACGTTTATTGCTGTTGGCAATAAAACACTCTTGCAGAGGGAAGTCCGCTCTGTATAACAACTAATAGGCTTGCCTCGTCGCGTGTGGTAGTCACTCAAACGAGGTGACTCCCGGCTTTCAGCAGGTAAATTCCGTCCGGGCAGTTAGGTCAAGCGAGGTCAGAGAGGCCGGGGGTCTCTCGGTCGTGCTCTTTTATATCTTTTTACCTTTCCGCGAGGGGAGTGTCCTCTTCGCCCGCCGGATACATTCCCTCTTCCCGCGCGGGCGCACGCGTCGCGAGAGGCGAGCGAGAACCGGGAGAGGGCAAAGTGCATTTCTCCCCCGTGTCCGCCCGGCTCCCGCGGCGCGCACAAGATGTCCGCCCGGCTACCGCCGCGTGCGCTCCGTTCGCAAGCGACGGGCGAGCGCCCGCGGGAGAAGGTGGCAGCGTGTGCTCCCCACAGCGTTGACCATCGGCGACGACAACACGGCGCTCCTGTCACAGATTAAGGAGCTTGTGCGTGAGGAAGTTGCTCGACAGCTTTCATTTTTTTCGACCACGCAAGTGCCTACGCCTGGGCTGACTCCAACCATCCGACAGGTGATACCGGAGCAGGTCACCGAGGCTTTGCCGTCTGCCTTTCAGCCGACTGGTATCACCGCGCCGCTATCATTTGTGGTGCCGTCTGCTGATCCCCCGACTCCTGTTGCCGCGCCTCTGACGTATGCGGATGCCGTCATGAAGCCACGTCCTCAACGAGTACTGACCCCTCAACCACCAATTCGACCACCAGCGACGGCGCTTTTCGGGGCGCAGCCACAGTACGCAAATCCTTGGCGCACTGCAGACAACCGCCCGATCTGCTATGCATGACCCGCATTAGTTCGGCCTAGTGACGCTTGCGGTAAGTCAAACGAAGTGCGGAACTCGTGTAGAAGGGCAAGAAGCTGCGTCCGTGCAGCCGGATGGAGGTCATGTCGATGGAACGGTGAAAAGATTCCGAGAGCACGGCGTCGGACGCAAGGTGAGGGGTCAGGGCGTTCAGCGGATGCTGAGTCTCAGGCTCAGAGGGGTCAAGGGGTACGATAACAGCAGCGTCTACAGGCTGAACGTGGCCAAGCGTTTCATTTCGGTACAAAGTCAGAGGGCCTGAGTTGGGGTTGCAAACAAGTAGACCGGTATTGTCCTGATGAAGCTCGAGGATGGCAAAAGGCAGTGACGTATTGTGGCGGTGACGAAATAAGTCAGATGGCGTGAACAGAACGGTGGCGTCGGAAAGGGTGGCACAGGAAACGGGAACAATGACGGCACTCTGAGGTGGCAGGTCAATATCGGCGGTGACGACAAGCTTTCTATCCCCAGGACCGGCCACATGGGTGGAAGGCGTCTCAGGAAACACAGCGAGCTCTACATGAGCACGAGCGCAGTCGATAACAGCGTGGTTACGGGACAAAAAATCCCCCCCGAGGATCAGGTCATGGGAACACGAGGCCAGCACAAGGAACTCAACGCTGTAGGTCACGTCTTGTATGAGCACTCTGGCTGTACATGCTGCAACGGGTTGAATAAATTGTGCGCTCGCAGTACGGAGAGAAAATCCTGAAGGTGGCGTCGTCACTTTACGGATAGAACGGCAAAACGTATGGCTCATTACAGAAATAGCGGCGCCAGTGTCCACAAGCGCAAGAGTTCGTACACCGTCAACAAACACTTCAATAACATTGGCGGAGGACATGCGAGGACTTAGACAGATTGACGACGGCGCAGCTCGTGCCTCAGAAGCTGTGGTAGTCAGTTTTCCGCCTCACCAGTATTGTACCTGCGACGCATAGGCGAAAGAGAACGGCGGCGCGGTGAGGGGGACCGACGAGCAGCAAAAGGTTGGGCATCGGAAGTGGGCTGGTGATCACGGGCGCATGTTTCAGGCTCTCGTTCTGGCTGCGTGCGATAGAGTGGATATCCCGGCGTACTCGTGGTCGCCGCGAAGCGTCGGCGACAGAAGCGCGCAACATGACCCGGCTATTATGCGTGAGGCCCAGTGTCACACAATTGACACTGGGCCTCACGCTCCTTTGCGACAGCGCCCCTACCGTGTGTCACCTGCGGAACGTCGTGTCATTACGGAGCAGGTTGGCGACATGCTTCAGCGCGGAGTCATTACGCCTTCTTGCAGCCACTGGTCCTCTCCTGTTGTACTGGTCAAAAAGAAAGATGGCTCTATTAGATTCTGTGTGGACTACCGACGCCTCAACAAGATTACTCGCAAAGACGTCTATCCTCTTCCTCGAATAGACGACGCCCTCGATTGCCTTCAAGGTGCCGAATTTTTTTCTTCCCTCGACTTGCGATCGGGATATTGGCAGGTCCCTATGGCGGAGTGTGATCGTCCCAAGACGGCGTTTGTCACACCGGATGGCCTGTATGAATTTACTGTGATGCCTTCCGGACTTTGTAATGCCCCCGCAACATTCGAACGGATGATGGACAGCATTTTACGCGGTCTGAAATGGAAGATATGTCTGTGCTATCTGGATAACGTCGTCATGTTCTCTCCCGATTTCGCTACACATCTCTCTAGTTTACGCACAATTCTACGCTGCCTTACAAACGCACGCCTTCAACTCAACCTGAAGAAATGTCACTTTGGGGCTCGCCGGCTAACCATCCTCGGCCACGTCGTCTCCAAAGATGGCATTCTCCCTGACCCGGAAAAACTACGTGCTGTTGCCGAGTTTCCAAAGCCTTCTACCCTCAAAGATCTTCGAAGCTTTGTCAGCTTGGCCTCCTATTTTTGTCGCTTCGTTCGAAATTTTGCCTCCATCATCGCACCGCTTACGAAGCTCCTCGCCGGCCCCAGCGACCTTTCCCACTGGACACCGGCCTGCGACGACGCATTTGCGACACTGCGCCGCCTACTTACTTCGCCCCCCGTGCTACACCATTATGACCCTGCTGCGCCAACCGAAATGCATACTGACGCCAGTGGTATCGGTCTTGGTGCAGTTCTCGCGCGACGCAAGCCCGGCTTCCCTGAGTATGCTGTGGCCTATGCAAGCCATGCCCTCACCAAGGCGGAAGCGAATTATTCGGTCTCCGAAAAAGAGTGCCTCGCGATTGTATGGGTGTTAGGAAAATTCCGCCCCTATTTGTACGGCAGGCCTTTCGACGTTGTAACCGACCATCATGCACCCTGCTGGCTGGCTTCCCTCAAAGATCCCTCTGGTCGTCTCGGTCGATGGGCTCTTCGTATTCAAGAATTCGACATTCACGTCGTTTACCGATCCGGGCGCAAGCACTCTGACGCAGATGCGCTCTCTCGTTCACCCGTCAAATCCGAAGCAGGGTCTCTTTCAGCGGTCGACTTTTCCCTGGATGCTCTGACCATCACCGACATGCCTTCGGAACAGCATTTCGCAATACGCGATTCACTTTTGTACCACCGCAACTACCTAGAGGACGGACATAAATGGCTGCTGGTCATACCCAAGCACTTGCGAGCCGATGTGTGTGCATACTTCCATGCTGATCCGCAACATGCCCATGCTGGCGGGCTGAAAACGTATCAATGGCTCCGCTAATGCTACTAGTGGCTCGGGATGTACACATTTGTCCGTAAATATATACGGTCTTGTTCCACATGTCAACAACGGAAGACGTTGAACCATACACCCGGTCAGCTGCAGCCTTTACCATGTCCTGCCCGCCCTTTTGAGCGCATTGGAATCGACCTTTATGCACCGCTTCTGTGCTCTGTTGCTGGCAATCGCTGAATAATTGTCGCGGTGGACCATCTGACGGAATACGCAGAAACCGCTCCACTCCCTGCGGATGGTGCTCTTGACGCCCCTTCCTTCATATTGCGCCATTTCATACTCCGTCATGGAGCCCCACGGAGAGAGAGAGAACAATTTTATTGGTTCGATCCGGCAAATCAGGGGAGGGGATAGGGATGGAGACTCTTGCGTGCCCGCTTGCCCTACGGAGGCGGGGGCCGTACTACAAGCCCGAAGGCGAGCACTGGCCGCCTCACGCTCCAAGGGGAACGTGGCACGTGCTGGATCTTGTCTCTGTGGGTAATCTTGCCTTCGTTGTGATGCTCCGTATCTTCGTCCTAGACCTTGCGTCCACCCTTATCCATTGCCCCGCGAGCGAGACGACGTTTCGGGTTTCTGCCGGTCTAGGAGCTCGAGGACGTGCTGGACGACGGCCCGTTGAGTCTCGAGGTCTGTGCTGGTAATCTTGTTGTCGGTCTTGTCTGGCATCTCGATGTCTTGGGTGATGGGTGCGGGAGGCGAGCATTCCCAGAGTATATGGCTCTGGGTGGCCCGTGCCTTCTTACACCGTTGGCACGTGTCCGTGTGATATATTTCCGGACAGACGTGTTTCGCCCATACCGGAGTCCAAATTGCTCTTGCTTGTAACTGTCGGAAGGTGGTCGCTTCCTTGCGTGTTAGGTCCCGATGAGGTGGTGGATACTTGTTACGGCTTGCCCTGTACCACTGCAGGACTTCTCCGTACTTGGTGATGGCAAACTCTTCGCTGTTCTCGTTCTCGGCCGTGGCTTCTGTCGGGTCTGCTTCGCGCATATCGGGGAGCGATGACGGGAGCCCGCGTCTTGTTAGCGCGTGCGCCTCCCTGTCTGCTTCCTCGTTGCGGTTTGGACCAACCGACTCATCCAGCTTGCCAGCGTGTGCCGGGAACCACTTGATGGTGACGTTGGTTGCCAGTCTTCCATTCTGTGCTGTTGAAGTTAGCGCTCTTGCCGTGGTGGGGTATACGCTGTTTTTCGAAATGTTGGTGACCGCCGTTTTTGAATCTCTTATTATCGTGCGACAGTCTGTTGCGTGCATTGCCAGTGCAATGGCGTATTCTTCCGCCTGCGCTGGTGTTCTGCACCGTATGCTTCCTGCGGAGACGAGTTCCCCGGTGCTTGCTCTGAGGACCGCCGCCGTATAGGCGTTCTTCACGTTGTGGTATTTGGCCACGTCCACGTAGTAGGCGTGTGGATCGTTGCGATGGCTCTTTGTTAGTGCCACCGCTCTTGCCGTTCTTCGCTCTTGGTCATTCTGCGGGTGCATGTGTCTTGGTGCAGGTGGTATCCTGATCTTGCGCATCACGTCTTGGGGTAAGGCGGCCGCTTCGCTCGATGAGGTATGTGGTATTTCCATGCCTATCCTGTTCAGGATGGCTCTCCCCGTTCTGGTTTGAGCTAGGCGATGGTACTGCACTGTTCGTTGGGCCTCCATGATCTCTTCGAGCGTATTGTGTACTCGCAAAGCGAGCATGTGCTCCGTGCTTGTGTGATGGTATAGCCCTATGGCGCTCTTGTATGCCTTGCGGCTGGCAGCGTCAATTGTCTTCTTTGGCAGCGTCAATTGTCTTCGGCCACTTCGTCAATTGTCAGCCCCACGGGAACTGCTGAGCAACAGAGGCCGTGTGTTTTTGTCCAACGTGATACAAGAGCTGCTCCGCTCGTGTCGTATTCTTCATCGCACATCAACTGCCTACCATCCTCAAACGAATGGGCTCACGGAACGTTTCAACCGCACGCTCGGTGACATGCTGTCGATGTACATCGATTCTGATGATTCCAATTGGGACGTCGTTCTCCCCTTCGTGACTTATGCGTATAACACGCCTCCGAATTCAGCGCAATTTCTGACGTCGCCCAGCATGCAGAGGAGTGTCGTCAGCTGGCCCGCTCGTTCACGTCTGACAGCGAAGCCCTCCAGAAAGATCGCCGTGACACCGATGAGCATGTGCTGAGTTTTGCCGTTGGATCCCTCGTCTGGCTCCGAATACCTTTCAACTCTCCTGGCCTCACTCCCAAGTTTGCTGCCACGTACCACGGGCCATACCGCGTCATCGAGCGCCGGTCTCCCGTCACTTATGTCATTGAGCCGGTCAAGCCCTCCTCGGACAAGCGCCGTCTCGGTCGCGACACGGTCCACGTCAGCCGCCTCAAGCCGCATCACGACCCTCTCATCCTTGCGTCCCCTTGAGTCGCCAGGATGGCTCCCCTTCGCCGCCGAGGTTATTGTAGTGAAGAAGAAGAACAGGGAGCAAGCAGTAGTGGGGCACTCTCATAGATGTAGGGCGTGAGCGCAGATCACGAGCTCTTGGCGCCGAGACCGTTGCTCTCTTGCGACTGTACTGGTTTTTCGCCTGCCGCTTGCCGTCAATAAATCTCCTTATCAGTAAGTACAAGTAATTTCCCCTATGTTGTCCTTAGTGTCATTGTTTGTTGGCTTCTTATGATATAGCAGTGCTAATAAGTAACCGGAGAACAAGGTGAGAGCAGGAGCCAACGTTTCGACAAGTGGACTTGTCTTCTTCAAGGCAGTGCTGCAACATGTGCAAAATGTCACGCACTCGTGGAAAAGCATCCTAGCCAAAATAGGCCTAACTGTAAGCTGTGCCTGAGAACTGCAGCTAAATGAATTCGTCATAGACATGTGCATGCAGCCCTCATCGAATTCTGTCACACTCAATCGTGGTGATCTAGCTGGAAAAGCCTGTAGACGCACGTGCACAATTTCGATGAAACTACGCGGGTCTTCTCCACGTTGTTTAATTTCTTGGCATGCTTATTGTGTAAAAAAACATGCATGCTATGTTGTGCATGAGTTGCCAAATGACCATCTGCAGTTTTAAACACTGCTACTTGCAAACTCGCAAATCAATATACATGCACAAAACGTGCAATAAGCTAAATTCTATGATAATTGTGACTTCTCCACATGTGCGCCTTTATTGAGTGCCCTCAGTACATGCAATGTCACTTTGAGCTTAACGTTAGTGTTCAATAACATAAGAGGTGTTCTTATTTTACGTGATCATGACTACTACTGGCAACTTGTGACTGGCGACGTGAAAAGTGTGTGGAAAGAATGGAAGGATCTAAAAGCTGTATACACACTAAATTAGGATGGACTTTGCAAGGGCCACTTCCTTTCCCAGGCAACATCGTTCACTATTCCAGCACCATTGTGCTCCAAACCTGCATAGAAGAGCACACTGTCTCAGAGGTTCTATCACGATTTTGGGACCTGGAAAGTCTAGGTGTCAGAGCTGATGAAGAAAGCCAGCTCAATAGTGAACTAAAGCTACAAGAATTCGAAAAAAATATAACTAATAGCGACGGTCCTTATAAAGTTCGACTTCGTTGGAAGAAAACGGTGGACATGGCAGACAATTTCTCTGTGGCCACTAAACGTCTTGGCAATTTGATGTGCAAACTCAACAATAACCACATCCTATTGGAAAGGTACGACAAAACCACTCGTGGATATCTGGAAGAAGTATCAGCAGAAAGAGTTCCCTATTCAAGTTCCACGAGCAAATTTCGAATGCCGCATCGAGCGGCGATCAAGGAAGACCGGACTATAACAAAGATTCGCATAGTTTTCGATGCATCCTGGCATGAACGTGGAGCGAAGTCATTAAACAAAAATGTGGAATCCAGGCCGAGCGTAAACCCAGACGTAGCCGCCCTACTTATGCGTTTTCGGCGATACAAGGTCACTATAACAGTAGATGTCGAAAAGGCCTTCCTTCAAATCAACCTCCATGACGAGGACAGAGATTCACAACGATTCCTCTGGTTTACAAAGCCTCCTCGGACAAACCAACCTCTACCAGAAGAAAAAATCTGTAGGATGACCAGAGTGCCATTTGGAGCCACTTCAAGCACTTTTCTTTTGATGGCCACGTTACAACATAAAGCTATGTAACGACAGCTCTACTTTTTCAGAAATCCATGCACATGGACGACCTTCTGGGAGCTGACACAACAGATGATGCCATTAGGACGCATGACGAACTCCAAGAGACTGAATTCTACCTGATGCGTATCAAGCAAAAGACACATTTAAGCGACAAACTGACGTGCTTTTCGGAAAACAAGCGTATTCCCTTGCTGAGCCAGATTAAGCATTTACGACTTTTCTTCGACCAGGACAGATTAATTCGTGTACAAGGTCCTGCTCATAGCAAAAACGAGAACTATGGATATCAGAATCTAATTCTTTTGCCGAAAGACACTCACTTTACAGAACTGACTATCCGCAAGCCCACATGAAGGTACTACATGGGGGCGTCTGAGAGACCCTGATTCAGATTCGTGAATGATTTTGGATTCCACAGGCCACACAACTAGTAAAGAAAACCATACCTCGATGCCTGGTATGTCAGCGGCTGCAAGCAAAGCCAGTACAGCAAGAAACACATTTACCAGAAGACAGGTTTACCAAACCAGAACCTTTCTTGGTCACAGGAGTTGACTTTGCTGGACCTATATACATAAAAAATAGTGGTCATCAATGTGCTTATATTGCACTATTTACTTGCGCTGTCACTCGGGCCATACATTTAAAGTTGGTCGAAGACATGACTGCTGAAAAGTTCCTCTTTGCATTCAGGATATTTATTTCATGAAGATGAATATGCAAAATCATGTACAGCGACATTGCCCGCACTTTTGTGAAGACGTCCAAAATATTGGGGAAGTTTTGGAAAACTATTACAAACCCCGACATTATCTCGTTTTTCGCAGCATCATAAATTCAGTAGAAGTTTCTGAACAAACTTTTGCAAAAACGCGAAGACCTGAAAATATTTTGGGATCGCTGGCGGAATAAATATCTAGGTGAATTGAGGAACTTTTCCGTTAACAAAGCGAAACGCACCGACTTGCTGAAGGAAGGCAATTTAGTTCTCATCGGCAACAAAAAAGCGTTCTCGGCAAGTTTGTGTTACGGCAAGAATACGGGAACTACATAACGGACGTGATAGAAAGGTCCACTCCTGTTCACTGCGTTTGCTGGGCGGATCCGAAGTCAGACGCCTTGTTCAACTGCTCTACCCATTGGAAATTGAATAACGCCATCTGCTGGGCGCGGGAAGATGTTGCCTCACGAGCTCCGCTCGCTCGAGGGCATGAAACCATTCTTTTTATATTCGCTGTTCCATTAAAAGAAGAGTACGCACTTCAGATGTGCCGTCTCTGTTTAATCAAGACAGCGTGGTAGCCGCAGACCTTGAGGTCCACTCACAGCCTCTATCACATGGAATCCCCATCATAAGAAAGATGTCAAGGGTTTAGAGTCAGTACAGAAAAAAGCTATCAGGTTTTTTCTGTCGTCTTTGATAATTTGAAGTTTTGCACAATTAAGTAAATTCACCCTGTTGTTGTTCTCAGGATTACATTTCAGGATCACACTTCAGAAACGTCGCCACTTTGATAATTTGAAGTTTTGCACAATTAAGTAAATTCACCCTGTTGTTGTTCTCAGGATTACATTTCATTTTCAGCAGCCTGAAATACTCGACAATATCATGCTATTATTCCGTATAGTTGTCGTTCCGTATAGTTCGTATAGTTCGTTCCGTATAGTTCGTTCCGTATAGTTGACACCTCAACACAATGGTCCACCAGGTTGTGTCCCTCTATGTGCGACAGTCGGCTTTGTAAAGCCTTAGCCCTAATGCGTCGCTACCCTGACAACAACCGGCATCCAAAATAAAAAAACAGCACCCAAAATGGGCACAAGAACAGACAGCCAAGAACAGGAGAACTTAGCTCTGTGAGGTGGTCCTATCCCGCTCGGTGCACACAGCATCCGAGTTGACGGTGCCCACCGTCCCAGACGGTGTCGGAGCGCACGGTGCCAGGTCGCAATACCAGTCAGCCCGTAGCGGCACCCGCGGCCCGCGGCCACCCGGCTCTCTGAGCCGCGACTTCCGAATTCAAAGAGATAGAGGAAGCTATTTACATAAGAAATTCGAACCACCCACGAGGCTTCTGTACTCACTCGCTTCAGGCTTGCCAATGCTCCGCGGGTGCTAGGCCTCGCTTTCCCAGGATGCAGAGCACGTGGCTCTCGTACCGGCGAGTGTACTTCAAAACACTCACGAAAACGCTTAGCATGTTGAAAAGTTCAAACACGCTACAGCAACCGTCGCCTCGCTCAAGAAAGCACGCCGCCAACCCTAGCGATCAAAATGCACTCTAGGAATACGCTTTGGTTCAAACAAAGGTTGTCTCGAACCGAGCAAAACTGTCAAAATTATCGTCCGATGTCCCAAGAGCCCCACGTTGGGCGCCAGATGTGGGGTCTCACATGCGCTCTTGGGACAAAGGAATGGCAACACAATAGTGCAAGCAATCAAAAGGGCATTTATTGCACCTTTCATACACTAATGTATGCTAGCCAAATTACTACCCATAGAAAATTCATATGGGCGTGCAACAAATCAAGGAAGTCCGACTCACCGCGACCGGATAGCTAGCGAATATGTTCGCCCCATGCTATGACACCATCGCCTAGTCGTTCACGTGTACGGTCACGCGAACGGTGGTGAGCTCGAACGATCCGTGTTCGTCTATACCGGTGCCCTGCTCGTAGCCTTGCGAAACGGTCTCGCGAAGCATGGATCGGCGCATGTGTAGAACATCTGCATCGCTCACCGACCCCAATCCGAAGAGGAACAGCTTTCTCCCTTTTGTACCCGCGTAACCCCCCCCCGCTGTCAGGCGGCGTTAGCAGCACAACACTAGCGCCATCTCTCGTAATACGCTGCAACTCCGGCGCTGTAAAGCTACGCGGCGAAGCCAGATTAGAGGAGACATTCACACATCCCCACACTCTTCAGAGAAAACACAGCACGTTTGGTGACTTCGAATGGTAAGCTTTCTATTGCGCTACTATATATATGCTGACTGAAATACGGAGGCAGTCCCTTTATGATACAACAGAGGCAAACGTACTACATTAGGATTTCATAAACAATTCCAGCAAATATGCACATTTCTTACTGCATAATATAGTAGAACCCCGCTGATACGTTTTTCACGGCACCGCTAAAAAAAACAAGAAACAAAGAAAACGTATGAGCCGCGAAACAGGAAACATTGAGAAACAAAAGTAGTGGTGAACTGCACACTATTTCATTTTTATTCTTACGTTTGAAAACGCAAGAATTAAAATACCTTGTTTCATACGGTGGTGTGCCCCCATACGGAACAAGGTCATGCAACTGCCATTTTTTCTACAGGCCGCCCTTCTATGGGCCATCGCCCACTTGCCCCACTGCTTCGAGTGTAGCGAGGTAACCTGGTTGCTTCTTTGCAACCTGCCATCTCAACCGGAATACCTGCCCGTCCAAACCGAAGCGGATCATCGACTTACCGATATGCCCCCGTTCCTGGGTACGAATGCATTTCCCACCAGGCAACCTGGCTGCACTACCAGCACGGCCGCCCCACCCCAGCTACTACTTATCCCGGCACTGTTTCTCGGCCAGTTGGGGCACGCCACCGTACGGAACAAGGTCATGTAACTGAACTGCCATTTTTCCTGCAGGTTAGTCACCTTGCAAATGCAAGTTGCCTCCGCTCTAATGACCCTTTTCTAATTGCGGTGCCGTGCCCCCTTGAGCTGATAGATATCTGTCGCAATCAATTGAACAAATTGTTTTGCTCCTGCTACCTTACTTTTCACATTGTATCTCTTCTGCTTGTACTGGCAGGCGATGTAGAATTAAACCCCGGCCGTGACACAGGCTCTGTTTCATCGCTCGAATCTATTTCGAACACATTATCTTGTTTAGAATCTTCCCAAAGCACCATGCTAAATGAACTCATACTAATCCATACTTCCCAAACTAACATTGAAGCTTCGATCACTGCACTTTCTGCTCGGCATTTTCACTGCACTGCACTTTCATTTTCACTGCACTGCATTGGTGCGGTGCAGCATGCCGGTTGTTGTCAAAGTAGCGACGCATTAGGCCTAAGGCTTAACAAAGCCGCCTGTCACATGTTGAGGGACACAACCTGGTGGACCGTGGTGTTGAGGTGTCGTACTTTCCTTTCCTCATTCTAGTTAGCCTCGCACGAATTGAAATTACTCGTTTTACTCAAGAAAGCGAGTTTTGTTCACGTGAACTTAGCATCTGAATAGCCGCCCGAAATTTTGCTAGCTGAATTGAACACCGTACCACATGGGCGAAGCGCATGCAGAATTACTCTCCCTTGGACTACTTTAGTGTCTGTCGAGTGCATTGAGTGTACGCAGCCTGAGCGGAGTCACCCCTAGTTTGCTGTCACCTGCACATCGTCTGCACTGCTGTCCCGGACTATAATCGAGCTACCCCAGGCGATGGAGATGCCTTTGGCCAGATCGGCGCAGTGACTTCGGCGGCCGCCTATGTCCGGTTTGCAGCCCTCCGTGGCTGGGAAAAGAGCTGACAGTCACCAACGGTTACTGTGGCTCTCGCCAGCAGGGCGCGTCAGCGTGAGCGACGCTTACTCGTACCGACTTCTGCACCCCCGTTTCCCGATGCTGGCCTAGAGTCGTGCCGTCCAGTCTGCAGAGCTGCACCTGTAACCAACGGACGCCAGCGGTATACCCCAGAGACAATGTCGGCGCACATGTTGTGGATAACCCGTGGGCATTTCCTCGGCACGGCCACTGCCGCATGTACTAATTTTGTTCGCAACGCACAAGTTGATAGACCGTATGACATGTTTCGCCAGAGTATATGTAGTGATTCAAGGTTGGGGGGATGTGGGGATGCGCGACTCTCATGCATCCCCTGATGTTGTTTTCCCTGCATGGCTCCCGTCTCCTGTAATCTCGCTTCGCCGCGTGGCTTTACGGTCAGCATGGTTACGGTGCATTGCGAAAGATGGCGCGAGTGTCGCGCTACTAACACCACGTAACGGCGGGGTTACTTGGGCGCAAAAGGTGGAAGACACTTCCTCTTCGGGTTGGGGTCGGCGAGCGATGTGGACGTCCCGTGCGTGTGCCGATCCACGTTTCGCGAGACCGTCTCGCGTGGCTAGGAGCAGGGCTTCAGGATGGACGAACACGTATCGCTCGAACTTGCCACCGCTCGTGTCCCGTGAACGACTAGGCGATGGTGTCATAGCATGGGACGAACATATTCACTCGCTATCCGGTCGCGGTGAGTCGGACTTGCTTGATTTGTCGCAGGCCTATGTGAATGTTGTGGGGATTGAGGGTTGCGCCGGCGTCATTGCGCGGGCTAACACCTGTTCTGCCGTCCCCCGGTTTTTCCCCGTCCTCCGCGTAACCGGTTCCCACGGTGGCGCTGCGCACACGGCGGTTGCGCTGAGGGCGGGGCGCTGACGTCACGAGGCAGCCGGTTTTCGGCTCCTAGCAGCGGAGCGTGCCTCGGACTTCTCTCCGGTACCAGCGCACGGTACGTTCATGCTTTCCTCTCATCCGCCGGGAGCGCGTACTTTGTGCTGATCCTTTTTCCCGACGCTAAGCCGACGAGCGGTGCCATTAGTGCTCGCGCGAGGTCGTACCCCGCCGAGCCGCACTTGCCGAAAACCTAAGCCGAAGGATATTGCCCGTGCTCTCGCGAGTTGACCCATTGTTTATCACCAGAGCAAGTAGCATAGCCGCCTGGACTTTTTCTAGAGGTGTGTCCCAGCTTGAGCCTGTGCTCTCGCCGCGACGTGCTATAGGCACCTGTTATTGTATTTTCGCCCTGGTGCGGGACCCCTTTGGCTCCCCTCTGTGCGGGCGTTTGTGCAGTGCTGGTGCCGACGGTTTCAGTAAACGGTTTCCGTCAACTCAGGGCATTACTGTGTTTTTGCGTGCGTCGCTCGGTAGCCCCTTGCAGCCTCTGAGCTCGGGCGCGAGCGGTGCTGGAGGCGATAACCCGGTGGCTCGCTAAGCTCGAACCCGCGGTGGTTGGTCTGTGAGACACCAAGAACCCACAATGTTCTATGTGCAGTAATTCGGCTAGCATGCATTAGTGTATGAAAGGTGCAATAAATGCCCTTTTGATTGTTTGCAATACTGTGTTGTCGTTCCTCTGTCCCAAGAGCACGTGTGAGACCCCACACTCTTTAACCCTTTCATGGTCAATGGCGTACATGTACGTCCTCCGCGAACACCTTCAAAATGGTCAATGACATACATGTACGTTAGCGCTTGTACATTTAAAAAGCGCGCCTCTTTCAATCATTTCTTTTGTTTGGAATGTGCTGCCACTCAACGGAAACGCGTGGAATTTTTTACTTGCGCCAATGCCTCTCTGTTTTTTTTTGTTTTTTGAATGGCAACGGCGCATCGGCTATCACTCGTGCAACCAGGCGCGCGCGCACGGTGGCGACAAGTGTGCGCGCCTCTTTCGATCATTTCTTTCGTTTGGCAAGTGCTGCCATTTGACGGAAACATGTGAAATTTTGTACTTGCGCCAATGCCTCTCCGTTTTTTTTTATGGCAACGGCGTGTCAGCTATCGCTGGCGCATCCGGGCGCGCGCGTGCGCGGCACCGGCGGCAAGTTACGGTTTTCTCCTGCGGCAGATCCCGCTTGTTGCACACGCTAAACTGATGGCTATCTGGTTTCAAATCTCTCACAGGGTGACCGTTTGTTACTCGATTATTTATCGCCCACCGGGGTGCGATTACCAGGCAGGCACGTATATACACAAATGATGCTGCCGTTTTTGCGTTTCCTTTTTTGGAGAACACAAAAGCTCTATCGCACCTTGTTGGCGATAAGACGAAGGCTTCTCACTTGTTTCGGTTTCCGGACATGCACAGCAACCGTTTTTCAGTGCACTTATCTTCTTATTCATGAATAAAGATTTATATTTTTCACCACCAACGATTCTTTTCACCACTTTACTGTCACTCTAAAAAAATTACAAGCATATTTTTCGAAATAGGTTCTTTCGAAGATTTTAAATCAGCAATAAAGAAAATTGACCCTGTGGGGTTGCATTTGGCAAAAAAATTCGACCCGCAAAGGGTTAAATGTGTCGCTAGAGTTGTCATACGTGTCAGTGTCTGTTTCGCAGCCTCGCATCTCAAACAGCGAGCTTCATGGGCTGGAGGGATTTTGATGAAGTGTTTCCATATTGAATTTCCAGTTGTGGCTCGCGCAGTGCTAGTCCTGATGCGGCAGATGGTGTACAGAAAGGGCCCAACAATGTTTTCAGTTCAAAAAAAAAACTTTTGCTGTCGCTGCACTAGACTTCAAAGCTTCGCAGTGGCTGGTCGGCTTGGCTGGCTTGATGGCTGATTGGAATTGTTGCCACCTCATTGGCATTGGCAGGCTTGTGATGTGCGTAATGTGTTAAAAAAAATCAAAATCCTTTCATGCGGCACAGCCGCTGCTTACGGAGGTAAAAACCACTGAAATAAATAAACCCTTGCGGGCGTTTTTGATCTTAGCAAATAGTTTAAAATTTTCGTACATTAATATTCAAATCGAAGGCAATACTGAACTACTATTCGATCGAATATTCAAAATGATCAAACATTCACACAAACCTAGTATACAGTACACTTCTGTCAATTCGACTCCGGCTAATTTGATTTTTTGGTTTATTCAATCCCGACCGAACATCCTGGTTGGCACCAGTGAATTATTTATATGGGCCCAAACTTTTGTTATTTCTATCCTGAAATTGGCCTTCACCGGATAATTCGAAGTCGACCAATCAGCATGCATGACCCTTATGGTGAGCCCAGTACCGACCCCTTTAGTGGAAGTGTCTATATCGGCGGAGTTTAAGGGACAGTGAATGCAGTGAACACACATCATATCTCATCAAAAAAAAAACATTTATGGCCTTCCCTAGGAAGATTTTCAAGCAATAATGATAGCTCACTATGTCTGATTACATTTTTACTCGATTCTAATGTGCCTTTTCTTTTTTTCCTCGAAAATTGGGCTGGAAATCACCTGCGCGGTGCACTTGGATACAAATACAAAATTGCCTTTACGGTGTTCGTACGCGTTACTGCATAACGCAGCTGCTTTGTGGTGAAGAAGACTTTAGGAAACGGTCACTATTGTGACATGCATATTAAAGCCTGGCCTATATTTCTTGTGAAAAATCAGGTGCATGTTAGACTTGCACTTTGTTTCGGAGCTTTAATGTCATTTCTACATTAGTTTCCTATTTTGATCACATTTCATTTGGGGGCATGTTGCTAATATTGCTAAATGAATCAGCTGTGTGTTTAGGTGTTTTGTTTAGTTCAACCTTCTGGTTAAAAAGATTGCGGTCCCGTCAAGTGTCGAATGAACAGAAGTCCACTGCATTCCATTAGGGAAAGAGCCTGCATATCACCTCGTGCTGCTGGCTCAGCTGTCTCAGCAGGGTCCACAGGGTGTGCTGGGCTTCGGTGCAGTCTCCATGTGCTAGCTGGATTCGAGCCTCCTCCAGCAGCCACCGGCTTGCCTGGTCCGGGGCACAACACTCGAGCTGCTGCAGCGCTACCCGTGCCAGCTGCAAAGGCACAATTGCAGGCTGGATCAACAAGCTTTTTCTGGCTTGCTTCGTACATCTGATAAACGCAGGCTTCACAAGAGGCAAATGCTGTACGATTTGTCAAGTGTGTTTTCTGATGCGTTGTTTCAACAGCAAAGAAAGCTTTTCGGCTAGAGTTGCTTACACATGCAGGATAAATCAAACCCTAATTCACTGTTTTCCAGTCGTCTTTCTATGCCCTTAACATAAAACGTGAACAACAATGGAGACAGAGCACATAGTTGCTTCAGTCCGTGGTGAACTTCCACCACTTCATTAATTTTCGGCCTTCCCATATAGTTTGTACTCGGTTGTCTCGATATATATTGTTACGCGAAGGACGAGTCAGTAAGACTAATAACTATTTACAGGTTGTATTTACAACAGCGGTCGCAGCACTGACCGGTTAGATTCACAGCGCGAGCCCAGCTCATTCTTCCTCTTCTTTTCTCAAGTGAAGGCGCCCGCACGCCTCGTTCAAATAACCAAATACCACACGCGTGTAGCATAATCCCCCGGTGGCAGAAGCAATGTCCCGGAGCGTCTAAATGTCATCACTGGGAGGGTGATACTGCTTCAGTCATGTAACGTGCACGATATCAATAGGCTGGGAAGCAGATGGGGCGTCAGGGGCGATCTCGTAGGTGACAGGAGTCACGGCACGAAGCACTCGGTAGGGGCCTGTGTAACGAGACAACAGTTTTTCTGACAGGTCGACCTGACACGACGGAGACCATAGAAGCACCAAAGAACCAGGCGGGAAGTGGACGTCTCGGTGTCGCCGGTCGTACAAACGCCTTTGACTCTCTTGGGAGTGCAGAACGCGGTCACGGGCAATTTCCCTGGCGTGGGCAGCGCAGGCGACGGCATCAAGTGCATATTCACTGGTGGGTGCTGCGTGAACAGGGAGGGTTGTGTCGAGAGGCAGTGCTGGTTCTTGGCCGAACGGAAGGAAAAATAGGGAATAACCGGCTGTGTCGTGGCGCGAGGAATTATACGCAAAGGTGACAAATGGTAGAGCGAGGTCGCAGTCAGTGTGGTCTGAAGAGACATGCTTCGCGAGCATGTCTGTGAGAGTGCGATTAAGACGCTCCGTGAGGCCATCTGTTTGCGGATGGTATGACGTGGATAGTTTGTGCCTCGTGGCACAGGACTGCAGGATGTCCGCGATAACTTTTGACAGGAATGTCTGGCCACGGTCTGTGAGAAGTTGTCAGGGAGCCCCATGTAATAAAATCACGACACGTAGAAGAAAATCGGCAACATCTGTGGCGCAGCTTGTAGGGAGCGGTCGGGTGATGCCGTAGCGCGTGGCGTAATCTGTGGCCACAGCGATCCACCTGTTCCCAGAGGTAGAAAGAGGAAAAGGACCAAGTAAATCTAAACCAACCCGAAAGAATGGTTCTGCGGGAATGTCAATTGGTTGAAGGTACCCAGCAGGGAGCGTCGATGGTGTATTGCGTCGCTGGCATTTCTCACACGCAGCTACGTATTTTTGAACGGAGCGAGCAAGCCCTGGCCAAAAGAAGCGTCGGCGGATCCGGTCGTAGGTACGTGACACACCAAGGTGACCGGCAGTGGGGAGGTCGTGAAGTTCGTGGAGAACAGCCAAGCGAAGGTGTTTAGGGATAAGGAGTAATGCTGGGCCGTCGGGGTGAACGTTGTGGCGGTAGAGTACGCCATCTTGAAGTGTGAATAAGCGAAGGGAGCTGTCGGCAAGTGACGATTCCAGGTGGTCAATGATGATACGCAAGGACGGGTCAAGGCGCTGCTCGTCGGCGACATGGACCAGTGGAAAAACAGAGAGAACGCAGGCGTCGCTGTCAGGCTCAGACGTAGAGGTCGGGTCTTCGACTGGGTAGCGAGAGAGGCAATCTGTGTCCTGGTGTTGGCGTCCCGACTTGTACGTCACTGTGTAGGGATATTGAGAGGTATACATGTTTATCTTTCACCGGTGGCCGCTTTCTACCGGCTAACAAATGTTAAACGTTATCGCTCGGCGCAGGACCCGCCTGTATCGGAAGTTTCTAGAACGTTATCGATGCTTCTTTCTGTTGCCTGTTTTCACCGACGCTTATGTTATCTGATTGCATGACCGACGCGAATTGTCTAGAACTTTCTGGAAGACACGCGGGCATCAGGGATTAATCTAGAACCTTCGATGACTAAGGTCATAGCGTCACCGCTCTCGTCGACACTGGAGCCGACTATTCCGTTTTCAGTGGCCCGTTCGCCGCCAAGTTGAAGAAGGTGAAAACGGCCTGGCAAGGACCCGATATCCGGACAGCGGGAGGCCACCTAATATCGCCGGCTGGAATCTGCACAGTGCGAGTCACGGTAAACAACCGCATTTACCCGGCGAGCTTCGTAATCCTGCAGCACTGCTCCAGGGATGTCATCCTAGGCATGGACTTTCTAAATCAACATGGTGCAGTCATCGACTTAAGGTATAAGTCGATAACGCTTTCAACGCACAACGCGATACCACCGGCTACAAGCATAAGTTACCATGCCTTGAATGTGCTTGAAGAACCAAGTCACCGTTCCGGCTCGCTCCAGCATAATGATTTCCGTCGGTACCGAAGTGCGTGCAGACATGGAGGGTGTCATCGAGGGCAATCATCACTTACTGCTCGAACGTGAAATTTGCGTCGCTAGAGGCATAGCTGAGCTACGTGCAGGGAAAGCAAGGGTAATGCTCACGAACTTCAGCCCCGAATACAAGCACATTAACAAAGGCACCACGGTCGCCAACATCGACGAAATAGTACAAGCCAGCAGTGCTTTCGCCTTCACGGATTCCAGTGCACCTGCAACGACGACTATAATACCTGAACCAACTTTCGACGTCAATCAGAACCTTCCCAGGCATAAGAAAGAACAACTAAAAGCTTTGCTCCTGCAATACAAGGACTGCTTCTCGTCGTCGTCAAAAGTTCAACAAACCCCTGTCGCCAAGCACCGCATCATAACCGACGAAAATGTCCGCCCACTCCGTCAGAGCCCATACCAAGTTTCGGAGCGCGAACGCGAGGCCATAAGGCAACAAGTCGACGAAATGCTACGCGACGACATCATCCAGCCGTCCAAAAGTCTGTGGGCGTCCCCCGTGGTGTTAGTGAAGAAGAAGGATGGAACCCTACGTTTCTGCGTCGATTATCGTCGCCTCAACAAGATCACGAAGAAGGACGTATACCCCCTCCCACGCATTGACGACGCCTTGGATCGACTCTACAACGCAAAGTATTTTTCTTCGATGGACCTCAAAACCGGCTACTGGCAAATCGAAGTCGACGACAGGGACCGGGAGAAGACTGGCTTTATAACACCAGACGGACTGTTCGAGTTCAAGGTCATGCCGTTTGGTCTTTGCTCGGCACCTGCGACTTTCCAACGCGTCATGGATACAGTACTGGCAGGCTTGAAGTGGCAGACTTGCCTCGTCTATTTGGACGACGTCGTTGTGTTTGACTCAAGCTTCGAAGAACACCTGCGGCGCCTTGAAACAGTTCTTCAAGCAATCAAAACCTCCTGACTCACGTTAAAGCCAGAAAAGTGCCGCTTCGCATATGAGGAGCTCTTGTTTTTGGGCCACGTCATCAACAAGTCTGGAGTGCGCCCCGACCCTCAGAAAACTGCGGCCATCTCCAACTTTCCTCCGCCCACTGACAAGAAGGCAGTGCGTAGATTTCTTGGACTGTGCGCCTATTACAGGCGCTTCGTCAAGAATTTTTCACGGATCGCTGAGCCACTGACGTATCTCACGAAGGCCGACGTCGAGTTCAAGTGGGAGACGCCGCAAGTCTAAGCATTTGAAGAACTGAAGCGACGCCTGCAAACGCCGCCAATACTTGCGCATTTCGACGAAAACGCCGATACCGAAGTTCACACCGACGCAAGCAGCGTAGGACTCGGCGCCATTCTTGTGCAGAGGACTGACGGACTAGAAAGGGTTGTAAGCTACGCTAGTCGGTCGCTGTCGAAGGCGGAAGCAAATTATTCCACAACAGAAAAGGAGTGCCTCGCCATCATCTGGGCTACATCAAAGTTTCGTCCCTACCTCTATGGCCGGCCCTTTAAGGGGGGACGTGGCTTTGAAAATCAACTTCCTGATTTCTTCATGGATTTTGATGAAAATTGGCACAAATGTTTAGAATGTCTCCCTGATACTTCCATAAAAGTTTCAGAGTGATACCTTGAGAACATTTTATTCAGCAGAATTTTTCTCTCTTGAACTTTCTGGAGGGCCTGGGGAGCTTAAAAAACATGATGGAAGGCTCGTTGAGTATTGACTGCATAGCTCAATGTGTGCTGAAGGTCGTGACAGTCTTACTTTTTTTTTTTTTTTCGCTACACAAATTTTTTAGATAGTCATTTTTCAAGTTACCTTCGCACCAAGCACACTTTCGGGGTGAACGAATAGCCACGCCATAAATTTAAAAAAGTCAAGATAGAAATGCGAGACTGTCTCGACCTGCACTGTAGTCCAAAGAACGTGACAAAAAAAGCAGAATCAAAATAGGCTAAACGGTAACAAAGAAATCAGCTCCAGAAACAGAGCAGAAAGGCGAAAAAATAGTTTTGAGAAAACGGCTCTCAAAGTTGCACCTTCTCTTCAGTTCTCTAAAACGCACCAAAGTTGTAATCTTTGATGAGTTTTGTGACCTGGGGCTTCTTGGACATGTGGCCTCTGGTCTGCTGGGCCTTCGTTCTGCCCTTTTCATGTTTTTATGGCATTCTTTACTGCTGCTCTACGAAGAGCATGGTGCCTGGGTTTCCAACCAAGTGAGGTGCAGAACTATGTGGGCATAATTATTTATACAGTAGTTCTAGCGTTGTATCTGCAGACTGCCTCATTGATAGCAGCCTCTAGTGCAGTCAGTGAGGCATTGTTTTCTTTTGGTAGAATCGACCATGTTACTCAATGAAGGCTCTCAGCAGCCTTCTGAATCATCTTCCATTGACAATGGCTATGGAGGTTAGGAGAGCCACTGATAGGCAGCAACACAGCTGCTAGGTGCTTTCCAGCCTGTACTTTTGTATCATGCCTCACTTCTGCAGCCAGGTGTCTGTGCCAGCCCAAGTGGCCTAGTGAACAGAGCTCATGATGAGGTTCTCTTTATGAAGGGGTGGTATGATAGGTATTGTTACGAGATATCGTGGCATTACGATAACAGAGTCGGCGCGCGATGTGATAAGTCGCTGGTCCGAGGTGCCGATGTGCGAAATGCCTGGTCGCGGGTCCGCGGAATAGACGCTCGACGAGCTTAGTCGTGCAGTCCGAGGTGCCGATGCGCGAAATGCCTGGTCGCGGGTCCAAACACTCGGTAAGCTCAATCGCGCAGTCCGAGGTGCCAACGCGCGAAATGCCTAGCCGCGGGTCCGAGGAATAGACGCTTGAGGTGTCGACACTCCATGAGCGATGTGCCGACAAGCGAAATGCCTAGCCGCGGGCTCGAGGAGTCGATCCTCGATTAGCTGAGTAGCACAGTCCGAGGTGCCGACGCACGAAATGCCTAGCCGCGGGCTCGGAGTCGACGCTCGCGGTGCCGACGCGCGAAGTGCGTAGCCGCGGGTCCGAGGAGTCGACGCTCGATTTGCTTAGTTGCGCAGTCGGAGGCGCCAACGCACGAAATGCTTAGGCAAGGATCCGAGAAGTCCGCGCGCGATGTGCTTCATCGCTGAGTCGGAGACGCCTATGCGCGAGAGGCTTAGCCGCGTGTCCGAGCATTCCGTGCCCGAAGCTCGGTCGCGAAGTCCGCGTCGCCGATGCTCGGAATGCTTAGCCGCGGGTCTGAGACATCCACAAAAAGCGGGATCGGCCACGCTACTGCGATGTCCGCGTAGCGCCCGCTTTAACACTCGTCGAGATTACGGAAACTGTCCGGAGCTCGCGATGAGACCGCAACAAGTGGAGCAGACGACGCCATCACGGAGCGAGCACCGGACCAATGGCGAACCGCGCTGGAGTCACGTGGCGGGCGCGGCCAATCGGTGGCTCTGGCACGATCTTCAATCATTTGCTTTTTGTGTGCTTGTTTCTGTATGGAGGAGATAGCTGAAGCAGCAGATTTGAAGACGGAGAAATGCGCTTTCCAACGAGACCAAGATGGC
Organism: Dermacentor silvarum; assembly: GCF_013339745.2. Classification (NCBI taxonomy): domain Eukaryota; kingdom Metazoa; phylum Arthropoda; class Arachnida; order Ixodida; family Ixodidae; genus Dermacentor; species Dermacentor silvarum. The sequence goes on along the minus strand of NC_051161.1, from coordinate 172,652,142 downwards.
GGCGCTCGGCTGCGCCGTTCCGGAGATATCGTGGCTTGAAAAACGCCGTTCTTTCGCGATTTCCGCTCAATTTTTCGGCACCTTGGCTGATACAACATTTTTTTTAGAGCACTTCTACTTGGTTTTCAGTGATGATATTTCGGAATCAGATAGAATTAAGAGTTACAGAAACTGAAAATGTGATTTTCAAAAAATCGATTTTTTAGCCATTTTTCGCGATGCGAAAGCCGCGTCCCCCCTTGAAGTTGTGAGCGACCACCACGCCTTGTGTTGGCTAGCTAACTTGAAGGATCCTTCAGGTCGCCTCGCACGATGGAGTCTGAGACTTCAAGCATTCGACATCACCGTCGTTTAGAAGTCCGGGCGAAAGTACTCTGACGCCGACTGCTTGTCTCGCGCCCCCGTCGAACCGCCGCCACAGGACGATCAGGATGACGACACTTTCTTGGGACCCATCAGTGCCGATGAATTCACCGAACAACAGCGAGCCGACCCGGAACTAAGGAGCCTTGTAGACTACCTGGAAGGCAAGACCGTCATTGTGCCGAAGGTGTTCAGGCGAGGATTGGCGTCGTTTTTCTTGCAAAACGACATTCTTCTAAAGAAGAACTTCTCGCCTCTCCGAGCCAACTACCTCCTCGTGGTACCCTCAGCATTGCGTCCAGAGGTTCTGCAAGCTCTCCATGACGACCCAACGGCTGGACACCTCGGTTTTTCCCGCACGCTCGCGAGCATACAAGAAAAATACTACTGGCCTCGCCTCTCTGCCGACGTCGCCCATTACGTAAGGACATGCCGAGACTGTCAGCGACGCAAAACACCGCCGACAAGGCCAGCCGGACTTCTACAGCCGATCGAGCCACCTTGCCGACCGTTCCAGCAGATCGGGATGGACTTACTGGGGCCTTTTCCGACGTCGACGTCCGGGAATAAATGGATCGTCGTAGCTACGGACTACCTCACCCGCTACGCCGAAACAAAAGCCTTGCCCAAAGGCAGTGCTGCCGAGGTAGCCCGATTCTTCGTTGAGAACATCCTGCTGCGTCACGGTGCCCCAGAAGTCCTCATCACCGACAGAGGTACGGCCTTCACGGCTGAACTAACTCAAGCCATCCTGCGCTACAGCCAGACAAGCCATCGCCGGACCACCGCCTACCACCCGCAGACGAATGGCCTCACCGAGCGCCTAAATAAGACCATCGCCGACATGCTGGCAATGTACGTCGACGTCGAACACAAGACGTGGTATGCCATCCTTCCGTACGTGACCTTCGCATACAACACGGCCATGCAAGAAACTACGCACAAGGCGCCGTTCAACCTGGTCTACGGAAGGAACCCGACAACGACGCTTGACGCCATGCTACCGGACTTCACCGACGAAGAAAATCTCGACGTTGCCACCTATTTGCAGCGTGCCGAAGACGGTCCACAGCTCGCCCGCCTGCGCATCAAGAACCAGCAGAGGACCGACAGCCGACACTACAATCTTCGACGACGCTACATCGAGTACCAGCCCGGCAACCGTGTTAGGGTCTGGACTCCGATACGTCGGCGAGGACTAAGCGAGAAACTGCTACGACGCTATTTCGGACCCTACAAGATTATCCGACGGATTGGCGCACTGGACTATGAGGTCGTGCCGGACGGCATTTCGCAATCACAGTGGCGCTGCGCACGACCCGAAGTCATCCACGTGGTGCGTCTTAAGCCTTTCTAAGCCCGCTGACGAACATAGGTAGTGTGTTACTCTATTTTTTTCTTTATTACGCGTGGTTTTGTTTTCGCTTTCACATTTGTTTGTAGCATCGGGACGATGCTTTTTAAGGGGAGGGTATTGACACGTATACATGTGTATCTTTCACCGGTGGCCGCTTTCCACCGGCTAACACCGATAACGTTTAAGATTTACGTTATCGCTCGGCACAGGACGCGCCTGTATCGGAAGTTTCTATAACGTTATGGATGCTTCTTTCCGTTGCCTGTTTTCACCGACGCTTATGTTATCTGATTGCACGACCGACGCGAATTGTCTAGAACTTTCTGGAAGACATGCGGGCATCAGGGATTAATCTAGAACCTTCGATGACTAAGGTATAAAAGCCGACGCGTTTCGCTGCTGATCAGATTTTCGACGATTGCCGACTGTGTTCGCCGCTATCGTTGTGCTTTGAGTGTAGCTTGCTTTGGTGGGCACAGGTTCGCCCAATAAACAACCAGTTTTGTCATACACAGTTTTACGACTGTTTTCTTTACCGTCAATACTACTATGCGACAATATTCTTGTAGTCGGAGAGCCCAACGACCGAGCCTGCCAGTAGGATCCTTGAGCGACGAAAGCGAACACAGCGCATGATGGTCCGTGATTACTGAGAAGGGCTTGCCATATAAATATGGACGGAACTTTGAAACAGCCCAGACAAGAGCAAGACATTCGCGCTCGGTAATCGAATAGTTGCGCTCTGCAGTTGTCAGGAGCCGGCTAGCGTAGGCTATAACACGGTTGTGTCCGTGTTGCCGTTGCGCTAAGACGGCGCCGATCCCATAACCACTGGCATCGATTCGGACATCTGTAGGTGCGGACGGGTCAAAGTGGGCCAAGATCAGTGGATTGGTCAGAATCGTGATAAGGCGTGAAAATGCGGCAGCCTGAGGGGAACCCCACGTAACCACGTCTTTCTTCAGAAATTCAGTGAGTGGTTGAGCGATTGCTGCGAAATCTTTCATGAATCGTCTGAAATGAGAACAGAGCCCCACAAAACTCCGGATGTCTTTGACAGACTGAGGTACAGGAAAAGCTGTTACTGCTCGAACCTTCTTGGGTTGTACTCCGGAAGCATCGACGAGATGGCCGAGCTTTGTAATCTGTCGGCACCCAAAGTGCCACTTCGATGAGTTTAATTGGAGCCCAGCCTTGTGGAAGACGTCAAGGATAGCTGCGACGCGCTCTAGGTGCGTTTCAAATGTAAGAGAAAACACAAGGACATCGTCGAGGTAACAAAGGCAAGTTGACCATTTGAAACCTTGAAGCAGAGAGTCCATCATCCGTTCGAACGTGGCGGGGGCATTGCATAAACCAAACGGCATAACCTTCAATTGGTAGAGGCCATCTGGAGTTACGAAAGCGGTCTTTTCTTGGTCTCGCTCGCCATCGACGGAAATCTGCCAATAACCAGATCGAAGGTCAATGGACGAAAAGTATTTGGCACCGTGAAGACAATCAAGAGCGTCGTCAATTCGTGGTAACGGGTAAACGTCCTTTTTAGTGATTTGGTTTAGGTGGCGGTAATCAACACATAAACGCCACGTACTATCTTTTTGATGAGCACGACCGGCGACGCCCAAGGACTCGATGAGGGCTCAACAATGCCTTTGGCGAGCATCTTGTTTACTTCCTGCTGAATAACTTGCCACTCTGCCGTGGACACGCGATACGGTCGGCGGTGAATGGGAACAGCATCACCAGTCTTTATCCGATGCTTAACAAGGGACATCTGACCAAGTGGGGGATTGTCAGTGTCAAATATGTCGCGGTAGGAAAGCAAAAGGCGATATAGGGCGGCTGCTTGGTCAGGGCCGAGGTCCGGAGCGACCATGGAACGTAATGGGCCGTCGAGGTTCAAGGCATCCTGCGGGTAATCAGGAGGATCTGGAGACGTGTCGGCTGCAAAAGCAGTGACGTGGTCGTCTGCCACTGACCGGAGCGTGGCCACCGCTATGCCTTCAGGTAACACTTGCTTCGTCAAGCCAAAATTGATAACGGGGAGACACATCCGATTAGCGGCAAGGGTAACGACGGAGTGTGCCACAGAGATGTCGCGCGCCAGGAGGACACACGAATAGGGGCGACAACATAGTCGCCACCAGGCACGGTTGCCGTTGAGGCAAATTCGACGAAGGTTAGGGCTTTTGGAGGTAATCAAACAAACGCTGTAGTGCATAGGGTGTTCGGTTGTTCGGGGCAAACGTCGGAATGAAGAGGAAGCTCGAGGCACAGCGTACCGGTGGAACAGTCAATGAGGGCAGAATGCGTCGTCAGAAAGTCGACCCCGAAGATTAGGTCATGAGGGCAATTGGTCAGCACGGTGAACAGGACTGGAACTTGGCGGCCAGCAATTCCTACGCGAGCAGTGCACATACCACAGACGGCAACAGTGGCGCCATTGGCGACGCGTACGGCTCGAGTGTCGGCAGGCGTAAGAATTTTTTTGAGGCGACGACATAGGTTAGCGCTCATTATGGACACTTGGGCTCCAGTATCAATCAATGCCGTCAACGGGCACCATCTATGTGTACTTCAATTAGGTTCGTGTTCGTGAGGAGCGTCAACGGAGGATTTGGACAGGATGAACGTGATGCAGCACTAATTCCAAGAGCTGCATGGCCCAGTTTTCCGTCCGGCGGTTTGGCGAGGAAAAGCGGCGAGGTTGGGGTGACGGGGAGCGACGGCGTTGAGGTGACGACAATCGCCTGGAGGAGCAGCGGTCGGGGCATCAGAAGTAGGGTACGGACGGCGAGGTGAGTAACGGCGAGCGTCGGCGTATGGGCGAGGAGCAGGAAATGAGCTCCAGTACGGCGGCATCCAGGTGGTGCAGCAGTGGCGAGATACGTGACCAACTCGGTGGCAGCGGAAACAGATCGGTTTGTCGTTAGGTGTTCGCCATTCAGCAGGATTGCGTGTTTGGGAGCGAAATACTGGTCATTAAAGGTTGTGGACATAGGAATCGGTGCCGCATCAGGGCGGGAGACAGAGCAGGCGGTAGGGATGCCAAGGTTTGCAATTTCTTGCCGCACAACTGCTTGTATCAAGAAAATAGTAGGGGCCGCTGGGTCAAAGGTACCGTCGAGGGGTCGTGGATGAAGGGGGGCCGGACTCGCCGCTTCAATCTCACGGCGAACGATGCGCGTGACGTGCTCTTGAAATGGTCGTGTAGCAGGAAGAGTGGAGCAAGAGGACGTGGCAGGGGTGTTCGGGAGCCGGGAAAACTGAGGGACGACGCGGTGGCTTTTGGCTACCTCGAAGCGCCGGCATTCTTTGACGATGGCGTCGACGGTAGAAACGTCGTTATAGATGAGCAAATTGAAGGCGTCGTCCGCGATGCCTTTTAGGATATGGCCCACCTTGTCAACCTCGGTCATGTGCTCGTCGACTTTCCGGCAAAGCGCGAGCATTTCCTGTATGTAGGAGACATACGATTCTGTCGACGACTGGACACGGGTAGCAAGCTCTTTTCGCGCAGCTTGTTGGCGACCTGACGGGATGCCAAATAGGTCGCGAAGCCTCTCTTTCAAAGTGTCCCAGCTGGATAGCTCAACTTCATGGGTGCGAAACCAGACACGGGGTGTCCCGTCCAGATAAAAGATCCCATTGGCAAGCATGATGGTAGGGTCTCAGTGGTGGCTTCGGCAAACACGCTCATACATGCTGAGCCAGTCGTTGACGTCAATGCCATCTTTGGGCGGAGAATGTCCCAGGATCACGGAGACTAGGAACCGGAACGTACGTTGTGTTTGGCGCCGCAGGTGTAGGTGGCGATGAGGTGTTTTCATCGGAAGCCATGGCTGAGAAGACGACGGTGCGGCCACTTCGGAGCTCCGTGGCGAGGACGGGGAACGTTCCACCTCCACCAGAATGTTACACGAAGGACGAGTCAGTAAGACTACCAACTATTTACAGGTTGTATTTACAACAGCGGTTGCAGCGCTGACCGGTTAGATTCACAGCGCGAGCCCCAGCTCGTTCTTCCTCTTCTTTTCTCGAGAGAAGGCGCCTGCACGCCTCATTCAAACAGCCAAATACCACACGCGTGTAGCAATATCACTCAGCAGCTCCAGGAAATTGTCATCGATGCCTTCTTGGCTTGAGAATATCCAATAACGATTCCCTGTCTACGTTGTCATAGGCTCCATTAATATCTAGAAATGCTATTCATAAAGGTCTATTCTTAGCTAATGAAATCTCTATGCCATGAGTCAGTACAAACATATTGTCCTCTAAGCGTCTTCCTGGCCTGAACCCATTCTGTAGTTCCCCTAATACATCGTTTTTCTCCACCCACTTCGACAGTTCTAGTTTTATGGCTTACGTTGCCATTCTACATATTGACACATGTGCTTATATGTCTTTCTCCAGAGATCGCTTTCCACCGGCTAACAAATGTTAAATGTCATCGCTTGGCGCAGGACGCGCTTGCATCTATCGGAAGTCTCTCAAATGCTATCGATGGTTCTGTCCGTTGTCACCGCACCTTGGCTAATCTGATTGTACATGTGGCGCCAACTGTATAGTACTTTCTGGAAAGCATGGGGGCACCAGTGATTACGCTGGAACCATCGATGACTCCTGTAGAAAAGCCGATGCGCTTCAACTGCTGATCAGACTTTCAACAATCGCCGACACTGTTCACCACTATCGTTGTGCTTTGAGTGTAACCTGCTTTTCTGGCACAGGTTCACCCGATAAAGAGTAAGTTCTCTGATTTACAGTTTTGGCTACTGTGTTTTTCACCGTCACTGCAACGTGCCAGTATCACTTACGTCACTCTAACTGGCCTCAACGAGCTCGTCTTGTCCTTATCACTTTTGCCTTTGCAGACAGGTTCACCTTGATTTCACACCATCCAACTGGAATTTTCTCCTGTTTTAATCACTTGCTCTATTGCATTAGTAAGCAGTGTGACCTTCTGTTGCCATCGAGTCCTGATTGTACCCCTGACTTCAAGCAAACAACCGCATTTCCAAATGTTAGCCATGGAACCATTACACCTTTCCACATACCCCAGAGCTACAGTGTACTAGAATGTTTTACAGTGGGTCGAGCAGAGGAGCATCCTATTGCGCGTCGTGTACCTGCTTTGGAAGAAAGTAGAGACGACGCTGTCGTCGCCCGCACTTGAAGGGAGTGTACGTCATTTCTGCGTCTGCATGTTGTCTTTCGATGTCGTTGTTGCAGAACGTCGCTTCTTTCGCGCATTGTTCTGCGTCAGTGTTTATGATGCCGCCCAGTGGTTAAACCACTGTTACGTGCCAGGCTGCGTAACTGGCTATGCAAGAACAGCCCAGGAGCACAAGTTATCACTTTTTAAGGCTCCGAAACATGAACAACACAGGCTTGTTTGGCAGCGAAATCTCCACTGGCTTGACAAGCCGCTAGACCCTGATTGAGCTGTTTGTGAACTGCACTTCGAGCCGCATTTTATCTTAAGGCATTATGTCCACATGATCAAATGATCAATGAAACTGAAGTTACAATTTCGAGGGGAACCCCAACGCATGCTCCCAACGCTTGCTCCACTTTTATATTAAAGGGTAAACAAGCCTCACACGCCGTGGTTCCTCAGTGGTTACGGTGTTGGGCTGCTGAGCACGAGGTCACGGGATCGAATCCTGGCCACGGCGGGTGCATTTCGATGGGGGCGAAATGCAGAAAACACCCGTGTATTTAGGTGCATGTTAAAGAACTCCAGGTGGTCTAAATTAATCCGGAGTCCCCCACTACGACATGTCTCATAGACAGATGGTTGTTTTGGCACGTATAACCCCATATACTATTATTATTAAACAAGTCTCGTGATGCAGCGTGGAGAAAGTCGCATCAACACTTGAAGAGTCGCTTATGAAGGTAATTATACCAAGCTGTTGGACAGTGGTCGACTGAAAAGCGAGCATATTGTGTAAATAAAAGTGTATTGGTGTGCTATATCACAACTTTGTTGTTTATTAATTGTTCATAACTATACCCACAAATACACACAAAGTGCCTCGAGCGGCCAGTCGCGCAGCAATTTCGCGCGTGTTCACGGGCTTCTATCACGCTCGAAAAAACACCTTTATGTGCACGTATTGAGCAACAGAAACCTGTCTCGGGAGTTTTTCATGTTGCTCTTTAATTTTCTCATTGACAATTTTCATCTCATTGTAATATTTGAAAAGTTGATTAATTTAGACTAACTATGTAATCAGGCGGAATGCAAAAAAAAAATGATCTGGGTATCTCTAGGCGACGGCAAACAACATTACATTGGTTCTGTCCCGCTATGTGGCATCTGCAAACTTTTAAATCTTGGTGCATGATAGTAATTCGAACATCCTGCATATTGCAGTCGGCTATCCAGCTCAGCCACTCTCGAAAATTGCGGTAAGCGTTCACAAATACTAATTTTACGCTTTGCACGTTCGTATAAAAAACAGCGTCGATAATAAGCCAGGCAAACTGCAATCAATACCACTGTGAAATGTGAAGTATTGTGGCTATGTCTGTATATACCAGAGGATTCCACAACTACAACACGCGCAAGTGACAGTACTTGAATTTTTCCATATGCATAACAAAGCTGCAAAGAATAAGAAGCAGAAGCAAAAACATTTGTCCCTTGCTAGTCGTCCATTACTTTGTGGCGGTAAACTTCACCCGCTGAAATGCCGGGGGGAAGTGGTTGTCCTAACAGCGCGACGGCCCGAAAGCTGACGTGCTTTCAAGTGCGGCCGACTACAGCGCTGCCGCATCTTTCTTCCCCTCGGGGCCCTCTCCAGCGGAGGCGGTCGCGCCACTAGAAGATATTCTAGTTCACTATACCGAAGCAGCTCGTGCCTATTGCATCCCCATAGTGCTCTGTGCTTCATTATGGCCGCATTTCTCTTCCCTTTTGCTACTATTGTTTTTTCTGTGTCTCCAGATATCTATCGCCTTTATTTATCCATACACCCAGGTATTTGCATTCTTTTACCTAAGCTATTTCCTGGCCCTGTATCAACACTGTATGTTCACCGTTTTCATTGAATAACATAAAACCTGATTTTAAATGCTAAATGTAAATCCGAAATTGTCACATTCTTCTCTATAGATATCAGCTAGACGTTGCATGTCACTTTGCTTGTTCGCAAGCAACACAATGTTGTCAGCATAAAATAAACCTCGAAGCTGCTGCTCAACTATTGTGCCGGCTTGTTTTTATGAGAGGTTAAACCCGATATTGATTCCTTCTACTGTCGTTTCCATCCTTACCATGTACATCATAAACAGCAGTGGGGATAAAGGGCAACCCTGTCTCAGTCCCTTGTTGATATGAACTTTATCCTCGCTCCTCATCCATTTCCATTCAACACAAACGATATTTTCTCAATCTCCTTCAATAGCTGTATAGAGTCATTGCCAATACCTTCCCCTTCCAGAATATCGCACAAAATGTTGCGATCTACGTAGTCATACACTCCGGTAATGTCTAAAAAAGCCACATACAGTGGTCTCCTTTGTTCTTTGGATATTTAATACATTGAGTAAGGACAAATAAGTTGCCATCCAGACGCCTACTGAATCTGAAACCATTCTGAAGTTCTCCCAATATGCCATTACAGTCGAGTCTGTGGGGATGCGTGACTCTCACGAGTCCCCTAATGTTGTTTTCCCCGCATAGCTCGCATCTCCTGTAATCCGGCTCCTCCACGTGGCTAAGCGCCGGCAGCGGTCGTGGTGGTTGCGGCATATTGCGAGAGATGGCGCGAGTGTCGCGATGCTAACGCCACGAATGGCAGGGTGACTTGGGAGCAAAAGGTGGAAGGCGCTTCCTCTTGAGGTTGGGATCGGCGAGCGATGCGGACGTTCCGCGCGTGCGCCTATCCACACTTCGCGAGGCGTGGCTGGGAGCAGGGCACCGGTATGGACGTGGGATCGGCGAGCGATGTGGACATCCCGCCCGTGCGCCGATCCACGATTCGCGAGACCGTCTCGCGTGGCTGGGAGCAGGGCATTGGTATGGACGAACACGGATGGTTCGAACGCGCCACCGTTCGTGTGACCGTACACGTGAACGACTAGGCGATGGTGTCATAGCAGGGGGCGAACATATTCGCTCTCTATCCAGTCGCGGTGAGTCGGACTTCCTTGATTTGTCGCGCACCCATGTGACTATTCTATGTATAGTAATTCGGCTAGCGCGTATCAGTGTACGAAAGGTGCAATAAATGCCCTTTTGTTTGTTTGCACTACTGTATTGTCGTTCCTTTGTCCCAAGAGCACGTGTGAGACCCCACAAGTCCCGCTACAACGAAATTCACGGGACATGCGAAAAAGTTTGTTGTGGCAGAACTACGTTGACGCAAAATTGGTATGTATACACGTACACCAAACGGCAAAGCTGCGAACGAAAGTGAAACCATCATCCCGGAAATCTTCGCGATGGCATGGGGGCAAAGGTTGAGACGTACCGAAGGCAGTCGATAAAGTCTACCTTCACGGGAGAATGCATTTCTCGCCGCTGTTACAGCATTTTTCGTAAATTGCGGTCGACGCCTAACCCAACGCGCGTGCCCGGCCAATTGCGAAACTCATTTTGCGGCACATGCACCGCCGCATTGAAGCGGTCTGAATTATCACAATTTCACTGCATATTATTGACAAAGTCGGCAAGCTTGGCAAGCTTGACAACCTTGCACTTACCGGAAGTTTTATTTCCAGAAGTCGGTCAGCCTGGATTTCTTACACTCCATGGTAAGCAAAGGCGTTACGCAAGTCTCATAGTCTGTTAAAAGAGGCATCACAATGTGATTGTTGTGGGTTCTGATAACCTTTCTGATGAGATAATAAGGATCGATTATTTTCAAAGCAGTCGCCGGAGTTGGTGTGCCTTACGGACTGTAATTTTCGCCAGACGACGAGACGTTAGCATCTTGATGACAACAGCGGCCGCTCGGGTGCTATCTTGAAAGCAATCTGCGACGTGCACCACAAAGTGAGCGCCCGCGCGGGCCACATCTTCAAAGCGATCTGCGATGTGAGCAAAGTGCAACTAGTGCCGGTAAAGTCATGTAGGCTGTGCTTTCGGCGTTTAGTTCGCAGTGAAGCGAGAGACGGCACAGAGGTCCATTCGCTCACTGCTATTGCCGCGTCTTTTCACTCTCCAGCGTGTTGACACCGAGTTTCCACGGTCATCGAGCGAGATGTGTTCATGTTTACCTGTGCGCACGTGACACCGTGCTCGGTAATTTAGTTGGCGAGTGTTTATAAGGTTATACGGCCAATAAAACTACTATCAGTAATTCGTATGGCTGTCTACTAATCTGCTATCGCAATCGATGTTTCGCCTTTCGGGCGAAACTGCGAAACTGCGAGATTTTTTCCTTCCGCTTTCTGCCGACGATCATAAGTGCCTTCTCCTGGAGAGCGAGAAATTTGCGCTTCTTCATTGGCATAGCCATTTCGACCGGACACACACCACAGAAAATGGCAGCGATTGCGGTGATCCCCTGTAGTCTCGCGCAGGCACGTGATGACCACACGTGGCTATGTATTGCAGTGGCCTAAATCGGTACTTTGAATTTGATTTCGTTCGCGAAAACCTCGTTCAAGCGGACGTACAATCGTCACAGCATCGGAAGGGCCTTCTAATTTGACTACTCGGCAGTTCCAATTTCAATTCAGTCCTAGTTTCGTTCTCGAAAAGTTTGTTGAAGCGGAAATACCTAATAAAACGCATTCATTATGAAGGGACTTTTTTTGTATTACTTTCTATAGGCAGCTCATTCCCCATCATCGGAAAATCTTCGTTGTGGCGGAAATTTCATTGAAGAGGCATTCAATGTAGGGGGATTCGACTGTATTCTCTGTATATGCTTGCAGCTTCAATTTTATCGCCTGCATTGCTAACCTGAATATTAACGATGTAATGGTCAACGGTCTATACGAGTAAATTATACCTTTTTCCTCCTTACCTTTATAAATTGAATTCATTCTACTTTGTTGTCAACTGTCTGGTATCCGCCTATCTTGTAAGCATTTTGCTACTGCTTTCAACAGAGCTTCCTTACTCTTTGGTCCTAGCTCATTAATCAGTCTATAGCGGGAACCTCGTCTAAACCTGTGGCTGTGCGTTTAGAAATTTTCTCTTCAGATGTCTTCTAGTTGAAATTACTCAGCACCAACTCCTTTCCCATTTGGTTCTCGTTCATTCTCTTTCTCTCCTCAGAGACCACCTCGCCATTGCCCTGAAATGACTCTGCCGTTATTTTTCGAACGCAATTTACTGCCGCGTCCCCTTCCATTTGTTTCCATCTTCGTCAAAGATATGTTGCTGTACTGTTCCCGACTTCCTGCCTAATAAGTTAATGTGGTTCCAAAATATTCTAGGTGCGGCCTTCTTTTTCTCACGTATTTCTGACAACCAACGTTCACTTTCACCTTTAATCTTTGCTTGAACTAATATCTGAACCATGGTTTTTTTCCCGCGGTATATTTCCCATTTTCTGTCTATTTCATCCTGCGGCAACTGTGAATTTTTTGCCCGTCTGTGTTCTTGTGATGCTTTCCTTCGTTCGTCAATCGCCTCCCGTATCTCCCTGTTCTACCAGCTTTTTGGCTTCCCTTTTCCTTTCCAACAAGCATATTGCTTCTCTTTCCTCATTTCTCTCGCAATTACACTTACAAGCTCACTATATTCTCACTCCTTGCTTGGCCATTTGTGAAGTTCTTTCTCGACTCTTGTGACCATATTTGCTATTTGTTCAGCGTTCAAATTTGAACTGGTAATTCTACGTTTCCTGCTCTCTTTCCCAACTACATATCCCATTTTCAAAATGATGCTTTTATGGTCACTCCCTATGCTGCTATATCCTTCCTCGTCAATGACCATTTCTTTCAACTTATCATAAATTCCTTCTCTCATCAGACAGTAATCGATGGCCGATTGTCTATTTACGCCTTCCCATGTAATCTGGCCATCACATTTAGGTCCCATATTCACGATAACGAGGGTACATTGCTTACAGAGATCTAGAAGTAACCTCCCGGCGTTGTCGGTATAACCGTCTAGATCCTGTATGTGTGCATTCATGTCACCCAACAGGATAATTTCACCCTCATTCCCGAAACTCTTAGTATCCGCACTTAGGCATTCCACTAACTTTTGATTCTCTTCTTTGCAATTTTTCCCTGTATGTAAATACGACATTCCAAGCCACGTTTTACTTCCTCTGACTGTGCCTGATAGCCAAAGAGGCTCTTGACACTTTGAATTTACTCTTTCCCATTTGGCCCCCTGATGTACGAGCATTCTGACAACCCTCCCTTTCTTTCCAATTTGGTTTGGTTGCACCCTTCCCAAACATAATTATCAATCATTGGTGGTTCTCCTAAGTCTCTAAGGCGCGTTTCTGTAACCGCGTATGCACCTATTTGTTCTCTGTTTAACTGCTCCTCAATCTCTAACCACTTTAACTTTCTTCTACCACCCTGCACGTTTATGTAATTTATTGCATAGCGAGCTCTTTTCTTTCTCTTTTTTATTTTGTTACCGGTGCTGCTAGTCAGAGGTTCTCCTAAAGAACCTTCTTCATTACTACTTACCCTGGCCTCCTGAGAGCCCGTGGGCCCCCCCAAAAAGCAATTGCACGACCAGCGAGTCGCCAGCCCACTTCACGTCCAAGCCTCTGACCGAAGTGGATTCCGTCTCTTTGAAAACCACTATACCTTCTCACTTTCCTATTGACTTCCACAACCTTGAAACCTTTCGTTCGGCTCACTTTCCAAATCACCTCATTAGTGGCAGCAACTGCTCTTTGTACGTTAATGTCACGTACAGGCACCTCCGGCACAGAGCATACCACAATCTGCACCCGAGGAGAAACCTTGCTTAAGTCGTCTACACCCTTCGCCAAATGCTGGGCTAGCCCTTTCTGCCCGCTACTATTACAAGGTGGTGTGCTGTCCATTCTCCGTGAGCTTTTTTTTAGCTCGCTCCATGACATTGCCTAATGTCCTCCCTGGAAACGTCCCTACCGCCACTCTTTTGTCGCCTTTCACCTGCTCCACAATTGCCTCTGAGCGCTTAGCCAGATTTGAATCACCCGTGATTATGACCTTTTCACTCTCCCCTTCTGACAAGGTCTCACCCTGCTTCCCTTTGTCCTCCTTGTGCCTGTGATTCGGACTTGACACAGGCCATTGACCCCTGCGTTCCTGCTTTCCCTTCGCGGCAGCTTCAAGGTAGGTGACCCTCTTTCCAACTGCCCACCCTGCATGTTCCACGCATTCTGTGCACTTTGTGGGCACTTCTTGTCCTGTCCCGCCGGGAGCCAGTATTTCATCGTCACTACCATTTTCGTTCCTAATGGCGGCCCTGTTCAGTTTTTCCTCGGCTGCTCAGAGCCTTTTTTCTACTGTCTCCCGTGCATCAGACTCCTTATTGAGTGCATTTCTCAGCTCTGCGCTCATCCTGGACCTTGGCTGCTCGGACTTTTTCTTCCACTGCCTTCCATGCATCACGCTCCATATTTAGTTCAGTTCTCAGCTCTTAAAGCTTAAACTTTAAAGTGCCACGATTTATTTATTCAAAATTTGTCACTAAGTACAGTGAAATCTCGATGATACGATCACGGCTAATACGAATTTCCGAATGATACGAACTTTTCTGTGGTCCCGGCTGAGCCCTGTTAGTTTGCAACGTGCTAGAAAACGGTTGTTACGAATCGATTTTCGACCCGCGTCGGTTGATACGAATAAACGCCGCCCCACCGACGGCCGCGAATAAGAACAGCGCACAGGCATGTGCTTTCTCCCTTTCTCTTTTGGTGCGGAGGCGTGGACGCGGCGGAGGCCGCGACTGGGCGCGAAGAGTTTGAAGCGGTGGCGCTTTTGTGGCTTTCGTGCTTTTCCTCCTTTTCCGCGTGCCATCAGCCGGACGAAGTGGCTGCTGTGCTTCGGGCCGCGTTCTTTGTGTTTGCGCCATTTTGCCTAGTCGCAGCGAGCTATGTCTACCGAGATACGATCTCGGCTGATTGGCGCGGCTGTACGCCGAGGCGCGGGAGCCTCCATTGGCGCGTCTTCCGTCAACTGCGTTATCGGTGCCGATGGCACAGAGCGATTGTCTGTTTCGCTGCCGGAGTCACACGGTGCAAGATAGCGCGGCACGTAATCCACAGTGCAAGGTAGCGCAGCACATTCAGTTGGGTGCTCCTCCGCTTCTCCCGCTAATCGCCGTATTTTTCTTGCCGTAGGAGGCTTGCGCTTCCATATTCCGAAGAGTGCTTCGTCCAAAATTTCTTCTCCAATGAGCGACGATCCATCACTAACCTGGGAGCTCTCAATAATCCGAATTCTCCGTGTCAGGTGAAGACGCCGGCGTGGTTTATAAAGCAGACAACTGTGGTTGCCATCTTGCCCCTGCCATAGCAGCAACCAATGGAGAGACGCCTTTCAGCACGGCAGTCAATCGGAGGCCCGCTTTCATCGGAGGGCCCGTGTGACTACCTATCGCAGACCCGTGCTTCTTTTGTGTTTGTGCGTTTGTTACAAGATGGCGACGACCCACGAATTGAGAAGCGGAACGGCGAAACTTTGAGCTTTCAAACGATACTAAGATGGCGGCGGCGCTCAGTGGCGGGAAATACGAGATATGTCTCGGTGAACTGCGGTGATTTTGTCCAATTTAAAGCTGTTTTCTCACCCTGCGCACTGACGAATCAATCTTTTTCGGGCACTTTTAGTGTGTTTTCAGCCAAACTATTTTGATACAGCGTTGCAGATACCGAAACGCGTGGTTTTCAAAAATCGATTTTTCTCGCGATTTTCGCAACCTGATCCCGGGCCTTAATTTGGCTAGTTTTAATTGTGTTTCGGTGATACGAATTTCGGCTAATATGAATATTTTTTGGGACCCCATGAGATTCGTATCATCGAGACTCCACTGTATCTGCAATAAATGTCGAGCAGGTTTAAGTCATGACACACGTTCGCACATGTTCAAACACGTGGCCACGCTCTGACTATCCTACAAATCCAATATTCACGATAGAGATACGCAGGCTCTAAAAACACTAATGGCTAATATCCTTGACCCTTCCAACCTACTATTTCAAGACCAAAAAGACTTAACGTCCCATGCGGTCGCACGCGTTGAAACACGTGTCCAGAAAAGACTTGCTGACCAAATACACCCGATATGCACACGGAAAAGGGGGGGGGGGGAACCAATAGTTGATAGCCCTGCCGCTTCCAATCTACTATTTAAAGGCTAAAAAAAAAAGCCACCAAGTCTAACAACAGAAGCTACCTGAAGGCATACAGAAAGAACTTATGTTTTTGTCGTCGCCACGGAGCCCCAGAGAAACACGTCCGTCCGCCACGACTGCCACCTCTAGTATTTTTTTCGGAAAACGCAGACGTGCGGCCAGAAACAGAGCCAAGACAGAGTCGATGGCAGTGTGAAGGCGGAAGGCAAAGCGTGCGCCAAATTGTAAACATGATGATAATCGACGCTCATCGCAATGGACCTAGTTGACCACACTGACAAAGACACATTGGCTCGTGATGCTGGGCTCGATTTCACTGATTTCAGCTCCGATGAGATGACATGTTGCTGAGGGATCGCGCTGTCGGCGTCGTTGCGTACTATGACGGCGGCCCGGACACCGGCTTTTCCAAGCGCAAAAACAGCGAGGACTGCAGCAATGCGACGTTGGGCGACGAAGCTGGTCCCCACCTGGACGAGCCGTTTCGCGGACTGTTCGGGCATCTTGCGGCATCATATGGACATGGCATTTTCTGCTGCTTGCAATTTCAGGTGCGAGTTTAGCGAGCAAGTAACACCTGCGCAGCACTACACGATAACAGAACTGCTGAAACTCGAAAGCGCACGGCACAGAGTCGAGCAAAAACGAAACCTTTACACCACCCATGTCGTTATCAAGGGTAACGCCATAAAGTTTTTTCTAAGAATCTAATAGAAGTAGACAAGTAGCATTTTCTTCTGTCTCATAATCCAATGAAATTATCTGTTTAATCTGAGTGGTTGAGTACTAGTGACATAATTTTTTTTAGGGCCTTCGTCATCGGGTAAGTACCTCAATGTCCCTGGGGAGTCTTATCGTGTCCTGTATTTACCTCAATTTCTCGATTACTAAAGCTCTGTTCGTGATTATATTGATGCCTTAGACGTTCTAGAGCATTACTCTATCACTTTAGCTTGACTTTTTATTTGCCTTTAGTGTCCATTAAACTGCTTGTAGTATAATTCTGCTCCTTGCTGGTGTGTCGCTACATTCAATGCTTAATTAATCTTCCTTCCCGATTGCCTGGGGCCCGCCTAAAAAAAGCTACAGCCCGTGCCGCGAATCGACGTCCTGCTGGTGCTGCTCCACTATCGTTAAAATGTATCCCATCCCGCACAAAAGCGCTGTTGGTTGATGTCAATGACGGTAAAATTCTTTGCCTTAGCTACTTAGCCGATACAGTGCCGTCCTGCGAAGTGCCATGTTCGGGCACTATGTGTGCGATCCCCACATGGGTCCAACATCAGGGAGCACTCACAGTGACAAAGTCCGGTACCTAGTCAGTCGGGGCGACCCGTTTGCGGTAGTGCTTGGCGTTCCTGTTGCGCCGAGAACGATACTCAATTGGGCAGCATCGAGCACGAGGGGCTCCGCAGCGCATGTGGCACTACGTGGGTGGTCTCTACACCGAATATATCGAATACTCTAAAATCAAATAGTAGATATTAGATTCGTGAAGGGAATTATTCGAACTTGCACTATTCGATTTGATTCGGTGATATTCAACTATTATTTGCACACCCCTACTTCATATACTAGAACTGAGCTGTTATCAGTGCTGGCATCCTACTTTGGTGTTCTCTTTAATAAAAATAAACCGTACTGTATATCTTGATTTTTATGTGCCTAAGTTACTGATAGCTCGCTACATTCTTGTGTCACAAGTAAAGGGACAACGCGTGGAAGAACGACGACGATGAAGAGCACGCAGTGTTCCAAACAGCATGAGCGCTATAGGCGCGTGACCCGAGCCGTGATCTAGAGAAAAGGCAGTGCTGAGCTGGCATTGTCTGCGTGGCTCCGGTCCGAGAAGGTTGCCTTGCCAGCACCGCACTGGCGACGGGAGCAGTCCAAGGTGTGGCCGTCGACATTCGAGCAAGGCCCCTCAAGCTTGCTGCATCCTTTCATAGTAGTTCGGGGCACCCCAGCAGCAATCCCCCTTCGAAGGCAGGCCAACGGTGGCCCGCAAGACAGTCCCCGGGGCACCTCGTTGTCAAATGAGCAAGGCACCGGACGGAAGCGGCGGCCGAACACGTCGCTAGGCCTAACCGGCCACGTCGTAAAATGACTGGGATACCCAGACTGATACACCGGCGACGAGTTCGACAGGAACGTCGGGTGCAATAACTCTGTACGTGATGCAACTTGGACGAGGAATCCACAAGAGTCGACGTCAAAAACGTGAGAACATTCCACTCGTGCAGCAACGCAGCCAGAGAGGCTAGAGTTGTCAGACTGTGGGGAGTGTTTAGGACTAAGACTGGTTATAAGAACAGCATACCTGGCTGCTAGGATTTGTGTACGATTTAGAACGGCGTGTACATGTTGCACTTATTTCTTATGTTTATTATTATTAGCTTGGTCTTCGGGGGAATCTCTTGTTTTGCTTGCTTTCATTGAATCATGGCAGCAGCATTGTGAGCAGAACGGTGCATGTCCCAGAACTCAGCCGCCTTTCTGTCTTTGCTGCAGTTTTGCCTGCTGACGCTCAAGTGCCGGTCCCAGTCCACGTGCAAGTGCTTTATCAAAACTCGTATTGGCAGATCGAACACAACTGTGCGTTGGTGCCATCAAGAAGACAGCCTGTAGCGTCACCGTGACGTCGACAAGCCTACGGCTACAAATACTGCTTCAACGCAGCGCTTCGCTTCACATGGCAGCAGCGGTGTGAGCAGCACAGTGCACGTCCCAGAACTCGACCGCCTTTCTGTCTTTGCTGCAGGTTGGTGTTTTGGTTTTGGTTTTCATGTTCACTGTAACTGTTTGTGTTAAACGTCTGCCACACCACTGCTGCTGCCAATAGCTGATTGCTAGAAATATTTGAGTTTTTCATAGTTTTTTTTTTGTTCACGCAAAATGAGCAAGGAACTGGCTACTGCTCTGGAGGACCTTAAGAAAGAAATTAAAGCAGAATTTAAGGCTTTTAAGGACTCTTTTGAGCGCGATATTCGCAATGAACTGAGAGAAATTAAGTCCAGCCTTACTTTCATTAATCAAAGCTACGAGGAAATGAAAGCTGACCTCTAGACAACCATAGACAAGAATAAATCACTAAAAACTGATAATGCCAACTTGAAACAACAGTGTAAGTCGCTTACTTCCAAGGCAAAAATGCATGAACAGAGGTTAGTGCAGTGCGATCAGTATTCGCAGAATGCAAATCTCGAAATAAAAGGCATACCCGTAGATGCTAATGAAAGTCTGGAGGAAATCATGATAAAGCTTGGTGATAAGATCAGCGAAGTTTTCTCACCTGCATAGAACTGTCGTACCAGGCAATTCTTCCTGCAAAAACATAATCGCACAACTCCCCTCTCGACGGAAACGTGACGCCGTTCTCGAGAAGGCGAGGAAGGCCCAGCTATCTTCCAAAGATTTCGGCTTTCAGACGCTGTGGGGGTATTCACCAACCTGGAGCGCGTGCAACCGCAGCTATGTAGGGTTCGGGTGAATAAGCCAACAAGCGAGTCAACTCGACAACGTTTATTGCTGTGGGCAATAAAGTACACTTGCATGGGGAAGTCCTCTCTCTCTGTGTAATAAGTAATAAATAGGCTTGCCTCGTTGCGTGTGGAAGTCACGCAAGCGAGGTCACTCACGGGTTGCAGCGGGTATATCCGTAGGGGCATGTCAGGTCTAGCGAGGTCAGAGAGACCCGGGGGTCTCTCGGTCACGCTTTGTTATACCTTTTTACCTTTTCGCGAGGGGAATGTCCTCCTTGCCCGTCGGATACCTTCCCTCTTCCCGTGCGGGCACGCGCGTCGCGAGAGGCGAGCGAGAACCGGGAGAGGGCAAAGTGCCTCTCTCTTGTGTCCACCCGGCTCCCGCTGCGCGCGCTAGACGATCATACGCAGGAGCGTAAACAGGAGTCGGAAAAGGCCGCGTTGTAGCCAGTTCTGCACTATAAACGGTTACGTTATAAGTGGTCTATACTGTATTTGGTATACCCCTAATCTAAAGCAACACGAACATTACAAGTTTGAAATTTTTTGTCACTGTTCCTTTAAGAGGAGATTGATGCTGCTTCCATGGTTAAAATTAGCTCGACTGGAATGGCCTGAACGTCCCAAAAGAGTGGTGCCACCAACACCATAAATGAGGCATTTGTCCTCACCGCCAAACGCTGGTTGATTCGTGCGTGCACTGCATAGTGTCTCAGTATTGAGGTGCGGGCAGCGTCGGCTTGCAGGCTGTGCAGCTGGCCGAGTACCACGCTCTGGAGCCACAGCACTGGCTCGGCCACATCGAAGTGCACTGCCGGCTGCGCTGCTCTCTGCTCCCACCTGGCCAACAGCACCGCTTCATCCTCGTTGCTGTAACCACACAGATCACCAATGCAGCAGCTTTACGAAGGCATTTTGGAGCTGCCATTCGAACATGCTGTCTCCTACGTTGGGAGCAGGTTTCCAGAAAGGCACACAGAAAAACAACATTTATTTTAGCGTTGTCTTCAGTTTTTAAAATGCTATCCTCATAGGAACTAGGAATACAACAAGTTTGAGATTTGCTTTATTTCACCATTATGGCACAACAATACAGAGCAAAAATGTACATAAAGGGTGAGGATAGCGGGAAAAAAAGCTGCATTTTTTAGCAGCTTGACTAGCCCCGCCACCCCCTGCTTACGAAGACAGCAACGGAAACAAGCTCACAAAGAACAACTAAAAGCAATAATTTTCAAGGTCACACAGAATAATTCAAAACAATTTTCATGTTTCAAGTACAAAAAAATTCAGGATATCATAACTAAAATAGCATTTTTCTATAACGCGCGTAAACCTTCACCTGTTAGTTCAAAATTATTTATTGTGCTCGGAAGACAATATTGTAATAGTTGCAGTCCATAATTAGTTCGCGGCCGGGGGATATACCAATGGTTGGTGTGTCTTGTTAAGTGTAAGGAGGAATTAAGAGTTAAATTTGCTAAAGTGCAAATGTGACTGCCTTTTTGAATTAATTCGGACTTCAAAGCTGTCAAAAGGTGATATTCGTATAGGGTTGCAACTTTTAAAACTTTAAACTTGACAAATAATTCGTCCGTGTGCCCACTGTACGACAAACGTTCAATGTAACGCAGGGCATTTTTTGCAAGTTGCGCAACGAGTTCTTGGTATCAGTAGCCCAGACAGTAAAGCAGATGAGGAGAGAAGAGAGCATAAGCTTTTGTCGCTCTGGCAGTAGTGTTGATATTTTCGCAAGATACCTACGGTTTTACTAAGTTTATTTTTTATGTAGTCTGTGTGGTGTTCCCAGGACTCGTGAAACACAACACCCAATGTCTTTGCAGACGACAAAATTTCTATTCTAACATTATTTATACTTAGGGAATTAAGCATTTTGCACTATGTAGATTTGGCCCAGAAAAACAGCTTTTGTTTTAGCACAGTTAATACATAGTGAATTCTTTACTGTCCAAGTGATACAAAATGGCAGCGACGACCCAACACTAAAGACTAGGGGCATGCAAACACTCGGATATCAGTGAATCGAATAGTGAAGGTTCGAATAATGAAATTCGCAAATCGAAAATTTACTCTTTGATTTTTCGAATATTCAGTACATTCAGAGCCATGACGCATCTCGTGCTCGATGCATTGTGCTCGGCGCAAGAACGAGCACACCCCCGCTGATGCGCTACTGCTTGAACGAGCGCACCCCCGCATGCACCGATGCTTGACAAAACCGCTTGAAAACTTGCAGCACAAGTTAACAAGAGTACTGTATACACAAGTTCTTGCTAGGAGACGCATGTGAAGAACAGGTTTTTCGTGCACCAAATTTATAAGCATTAAATTTCGAAATAAATTTGCTCATATTACATATTCGATTCGAAACCTACCATTCGGTATTCGCACACCCCTACAAAGTACAACACGCTGCCGGATGTGCTGTACAAACCTAGAAAATTACCGAACATTAAAGGAACACTAAAGAAAAACACATAAGTTTCTTCCATTTCAGGGTAATAAGTGGAACACAGTGAACATCCTATTTTTAGAACTCCCTAGGAGCCACGAATACGTCCGAAAACACGATTCTGCATGCCATTTACTGCCCCCATGGGCTCAAATTGCCACAGGCACGTCCGACATCACTCTGAAGGCCTGCCAGTACCTTTATTAGGCGTATCATAGCTCGTGCTCTGATAGGAGATGGCGTGTGCACGCATGTATAATTAATGAATACGTACCGTGTCCCATGACAATTGCCCCTTTTCACTCTTGGTATGCTTCTCTGCCTAACAGTGCTGTATTGAGGGGAAGCTAACTTTTAGGAACCAGCATTATGCAGCGCATCGTGCTTTCCGAGCATCCAAGACATTGCTGAGGATTACAAAGGCAGAATCGGCGCCATTGCTAAAAGCGGCGAATTTTTTTAATAACAATAAAAAATGCGGCACCGAAATGAAAGAAGCTTGGTAGCGCACGTCGAAGCAGCTAGGCCTAGCGTTACCGCAGTGTTGGCTACGGCTGCCAGCGGATATTTATTATTATTTATTTATTTATTGATGCTGTCAACCCACAATGGGTCATTACAGGAGTGGAATAAGTATAGAAAGAACATACAAAGTGTTACATTCCTTGATATGCGTGCGAGAACGCCAGTTCGAGCAGGCGGGTGATAATCAAAATGGTTGTGGCTATGATTAACGCCGTTTTGCACCTGCGGTCATGGCAAAAAGTCCGCGGATGGCGAAGGTTTTTTGCGCCCGAAATTTCAGACGTTCTTATACATTGACTCTATGGGGTACGTGGCGGTGCCGCGAAGACGTCCGAAAAATTGGT